>NC_046973.1:21584420-21704420 GCF_009769545.1 Cyclopterus lumpus
CGTCATCTGTCATCCATCCATCATCCATCGTCCATCGTTCATCATCCATCATCCATCCATCATCCATCCATCATCCATCCATCCATCCATCATCCATCCATCATCCATCCATCATCCATCATCCATCCCCCATCACCCATCATCTATCATCCATCATCCATCCATCATCCATCCATCCATCCATCATCCATCCCCCATCATCCATCATCCATCATCCATCAATCCATCCGTCATCTGTCATCCATCCATCATCCATCATCCATCATCCATCAATCCATCCGTCATCTGTCATCCATCCATCATCCATCGTCCATCGTTCATCATCCATCATCCATCGTTCATCATCCGTCATCCATCATCCATCCATCATCCATCCATCATCCATCCATCATCCATCCATCATCCATCCATCATCCATCCATCATCCATCCATCATCCATCATCCATCGTTCATCATCCATCATCCATCATCCATCGTCCATCGTTCATCATCCATCATCCATCATCCATCATCCATCATCCATCATCCATCATCCGTCATCCGTCATCCGTCATCCATCCATCATCCATCAATCCATCCGTCATCCATCATCCATCATCCATCCATCCATCATCCATCATCCATCATCCATCGTTCATCATCCATCATCCATCGTCCATCGTTCATCATCCATCATCCATCATCCATCATCCATCATCCATCGTTCATCATCCATCATCCGTCATCCGTCATCCGTCATCCATCCATCATCCATCAATCCATCCGTCATCCTTCCATCATCCATCAATCCATCCGTCATCCTTCCATCATCCATCCATGCAATATTCCCCACTCGGCCTCCCAGCAGCAGAGTTTGCGTCTCCCCAGCACAAACGTGTCAGCTGGAGGCGTCTCTGCTCTGACTCCGCTGCCACCAGAGCTGAGGGAGCTGCTGCGGCAGCGTCTCGGGCTGCTGGAGAGCCAGCTTCTCCGGAAGGTGGACGATCTGGAGCAGGAGAAGAGCCAGCTCTACAATGAAACTGCGGCCCACCGCCAACGCACCGAGAGCGCTCTCAATTCGCTCCTAGAGAGGATCACGGAGCTTGAGAAAAGTAAGTGACACAATGGGAAGTAATGCTAGACTTTTTGTCTGCCAGATTTAGCTCTAATTAGTCGATCCCTGTGCAAATTCCTGATGATGCAAGTGAAAAGTCTTTTATTCTCAGAGCCATTCTCAGAGCAGCTCCTGGTCTTGAAAAATAAGGCTTGGATAGCAACACTGAATGTTTAATTAGTTTGAGAACTATTGGAGAGATGTCCACACTGCAGGGTATCACTTTGATGGCCGACGTCAGAATAACAGAATATCTTTGCCGAAGGCAAAATTATGTTTGAAGACTATGTCACCGCTCTCTGAACATCTCCTGTGAGAACCACGTCCCCCGAGACTCGACTGAGTCAGGGGCTGTTTGAGGATGCAAGTTTTAACCAAAGTGTATTGCTCACAGGAAGTGGCCACAACAGCTCACCCACCTGTAGAATATAATCAATACAACAACCCCACAATAAATACTACCTTTGTGAGCCTTATTAAATTACATTTACGTCAAGGCAATGCAAGAGGTGTTGAATAAATGTGTACCATGATGATGTCACCCTGCTCCGGGTTTACCATGACGAGTACCAGAGTGCAGCACCCTGTGATCCTGAGAAGTTTGCGCTTGAGACTGTAGGAGAACATTATGGAAATCTCCAGCTTGTGGCATTGGACCATGTTTATTACATGTAATGTAATGTAACATGGGAAGAAGACTTTCTGTTATGACACACCAAAGTTATTTTTAAACATATGCATTCATTGTCCATCAACAGGTAATAATGCCTTCAAATCACCCGAGGATTTCAAAGTGTCCCTCTCACTTCGCACTAACTACTTGTATGGACGCATCAAGAAGAGCCTCCCAGAGATGTATGCCTTCACCGTGTGTATGTGGCTCAAGTCTAGCGCCATTCCCGGCATAGGAACCCCGTTCTCTTATGGCGTGCCGGGCCAGGCCAACGAGATAGTCCTCATCGAATGGGGAAACAACCCCATCGAGCTACTGGTTAATGATAAGGTAGGTCCACAATGACAAACACTGTTCTTTAATTAGTTGTTGATGGGAAGGAGAGCAACTTTGATTATTTCCCTCTGCCCTGATTTTCTGAAGAGGGAAGCTCAGAATCATTCATGATCGCCTGGCAGCACCGCTGGCTGTAATGATGCTGGTAAAAGTGGATCAGCAGAGATGCTAATTAAATGCAGAGGTTTGACGTTGGTAGCTAATGTATGTACGAAATGATGCAGCTAAGAGGACATTCGCTGACCATCAGCTCTGAATATTAAATGTTGCACCTTATAAACATTTCATATCATTGACCGACATTCCACACACACACACACACACATACAGTAATTCATTAGAGGACTTGTGCTCATTTGAAGGCTTCGCCGTCTTTGCTCTCTGCAGAAAATACTGAGGATTCAGTCAACAAGCATTTCAATTACTGTAACGGGAAAAGACTTGGCAGTATGAATATTTAATGGCATTTAGCCTTTAAGTCAAAATAACTGTAATTGTTATGTTGATGCTTTAATAATAGCTTTTCCTGGTGGCACCAACAGTGTAATGTTGGATTTAGTGCTCTGTGTTGTTTACGTTGGCCGTTATTGGCACAGGCAGGTCTCCTCACAGCGTTCCCCTTCACCATGCATTATACATGTGTTCACGTCAGATGAGAGAAAGATGAGGGAGAAAGGGATGCGAGTATACGGGAAAAGAGAGATAGAGGGGAGGGAGTAAAAAAGCTGCAGAGCTTTGGAGGCGACCGGGTGCTGAGGAGAGCGAGGGGAAAGAGCGAAAGATCAGAAGACACCAGGAAAAAAGGAAGTGATAATGTAACAGGGAGAGAAGCATCCGAGAAAAAGAGAGCAGTGTGGAGGAGAGCGAGGCCAGACTGGTTAATATAAATACTGTATGTGCAGCAGCACATCCATGTGTTGAACTTGTTCACAGTGATAACAGGGTCCTCTGGGGCACAGTGTCTTATGCTGTTGTTTATTTGGCTGCATACTCAGGGAAGCAGGAAGCTGCCTTGACTACTAAAAAGTGCAGCATTGTATTTTATATTTGTGGGTGGCTGGTGGGACTCTTTATTGTTATAAAGTAGCATCTCCATCAGGAGAGTCAGTGTTGTCTGTGTCAGTAAACGATGTGTCCCCCCAAAACACATGATTATGGTATCTTCATTTTCCAATCAAATGTGGCTGCCAAGAGTTTAATCTATAATGGATTCAACTTGTCTTGTACAACATCAACAATGTTCCCAATTAAAAAAAAATGTTTTCAGCAGTTCTATGCATTTTATTGTGGATTACTACAGGATTATTCTGATACCATTCAACATTCATATGGTGGACTTGTTTTTTTTCGACACCGTACATGTGTGCTGATATTTAACAAGACCTTTTTGACTGTTGGTAGGAAGTACATAAGTATATGACCTTCTTAAAAAATGTTATCTCCAGCCTTTTGGAACGGAAGAAGAAAATGGCTTTTGAACCAGAAGTAAAATTCATCCTTTTTTTCACAACAGTCATTTTGACATTTTACAGCAGGAGAAGCATATCAGGTGTCAGGTGTCAGGTGTCAGGTGTCAGGTGTCAGGTGTCAGGTGTCAGGTGTCAAAAAGTGTCATTCTAAAAAGGCCAGTGGGAAAATTATAATTTCTACTATTTTATTCACTATAAAATGTTACTTATTATTTTTGAGATTGAGATCATTTGTAGTCTTTCAGATGAAAAAGAGTGAGTCATGTATTCATGGTGCATGCTGTGTAGATACAGTGTTTACATTTTAAACTATTTATGTACAAAACATCACTGCTGTCATATTTTGAATAGTGGTGAATATTTAAAAAAAACAATATTTTTCATTTTAAAATGTCTAAATCTTTAACAGTCAGTGAGGCTTAGCATATTCCAACGCAGACATACTTTATAATACTACTGCATTCCTTGTAGTCCCAGTGGTGGAAAGATGCCACCAGGCATCCACAACCAGGACCATTGACTCTGTAATTGCAAGTGGCTTGGATTTTATTTCCAGTTGCTCTTCCAATCTTTTCAGGTTTAAGTGAAACTGTAACAAAACACAAGTGTGAAGTAATTCTGTAGGCTCAGAAGGAAAAGGCTAATGAGATACACACTCATCATCTCATGTGATGTTCTGTATCCTCAGAGGACGATGATGTCATTGGGTGGTTGTTTTTCTTTGATCTCTGAACAAAGAGGACACTGTTTAGCTGTTAGCAAGCCAACTGCTTTGAAGGATGTTCCATCCCTTGATGTCACCTGGCTAATCTACATTGTAGATGTCGCACTGGCTACATCTGGAGAATTCTCTGCAGACGGCTGTCTCTTTGAAGCACCAACCCTTCTAATTGATGTTCTTGTTTCTAGCATGCTCCAATTAATATCAAATCTCTCTTGACTCCTCTTGCCCCCTTGTGCTCCCCCTCCCTGCTCCTTGCTCTTGGGAATTCCTGACCAGGTGGCCCAGCTCCCTCTGTCAGTGAGTGACGGACGCTGGCACCACATCTGCATCACCTGGACGACCAGAGATGGTTTCTGGGAGGCTTACCAGGATGGCGAACGTCTGGGCACCGGGGACAACCTGGCCCCCTGGCACCCAATTAAACCTGGAGGGGTAATCATCCTGGGCCAGGAGCAGGTGAGAGCACGGAAAAAGCTTAGCTGGTAAAGAACCGGTGTGTGTGTGTGTGTGTGTGTGTGTGTGTGTGTGTGTGTGTGTGTGTGTGTGTGTGTGTGTGTGTGTGTGTGTGTGTGTGTGTTTCCTCGTGTCACTAAGATCCCTGGGTGTATTCTCTTCGGAGGGAGCAGGGGAGGGAAGGTAGCGAGGCTCTTCTCACGCTATCGTGGCCCTTTCTGTATTACCTCATTCGTCTACTTTTGAAGTGCACCTTTACGCCCTTTGGAGCTGGGTCAGCAGGTTATTTTAGCAGTTAACTTTATGACAGCCCATGTATATACGAAAGAGATGTACAGTGACAGATTAACGATATCCTCAGAGAGACATTACGTCATATTGCATTAGAGTGGAGGACGGAGGCTTTCTTGCCTTCCCACAAGGTGAGATTGCTGCATGTTGCACAGCGCATTGGAAAGTAAACACTTGGATATTTAAAAGTGGCTGCACACTGGAAAATATTCAGTTGTTTGGCAGTTTTGATGGAAATCAAACAGAATTGATGCGTTCTAATTAAAGTTGTATTACAATTCCTTCAGAAGTGAACTCACAAACTTTCCTCTCCTGCTTTTCCTTGAAGGACATAGTCGGAGGCCGTTTTGACGCCACGCAGGCCTTTGTGGGCGAGCTGAGCCAGTTCAACATGTGGGACCGAGTCCTGCGGCCCGTGGACATCATGGGTCTGGCCAACTGCTCAGCCTACATGCCGGGCAACGTGGTTCCTTGGATTGACGCTAATGTGGAAGTGTTTGGTGGTGCGAGTAAAGCTGCTCTGGAGATCTGTGAAGATCGGGCTTTTGATTCCTAAAGGATCTGATCCAAGGGGATTCAGCATCGCCGCAGGGATGGAGAGGCCGAGTAATCTGACTGTTTGTTGCTTCGGTCAAATCCCAAAGCAAAGAGAACCAGTGCAACATTTTTACAGATTTATATGGTATGACTGTGCATCTGTTGATGTGCCCATTGAATTTGAACCCTGAAGACATTACAGGTGACTTCAAATGAGTGTGCTCATCTGAAGAAGATATGCTGTTGCATCAGTTTACTGTAATGATATGACTTACTGTCATTCTGAGCTTTCCTCCAGTAGATCAGCTTTCATTTGACTCCTCTTTGAAAACAGCTCTTTTTGGTTGCATTCCTTCTTCTGACAATGTATTCGTAGTGAATGTGAGCTCAAGCAGGCTTTGATGTTTCCTGAGTTACGCAGTTGATTACCACACACTGTGAGCTCCCTCCCTGTTTGAAGACCAGCAAACACAGGAACATAAGGTGAATGTTCATGACTTCAAAGTGGACAAAGAACAACCTTTGAAAAGTGACAAAATGTCTAAATAGTATGCATGAGCCCAAGCAGTGAATGGACGTCAGTCCAGAAGTGACAGTGCATGCTTTCTGTCAATATACAGAGTGTGTGGTGCGTCCAAAACAAGCCAATGCAGCGTGCTGACAGCATTACGCAAGAGTGTGTGTGTGTGTGTGTGTGTGTGTGTGTGTGTTCATGGGCGTATGGCTTGTCTTGCGTGTAAAAAGACCAGAGATTATGAGGGAGGGAGGACATTTTTCATTCTTGTAAATCTATGCTTAATACCTCTCTGCCCCTTGAGCAGCTGCCATATCCCCAACAGCTTTATGGGTGGGCTGGCTCTGCTCAGGTTAACGATGTCGGACGGCTGCCCAGGACTGGCCTATCGACAGAGTTGCAGAGCCCTGCCGACTGCCCAGTGAGGGCAGGGCCTGGGCTTGACCCTCAAGGGCAATCCTTAATTCCTCATCTGTGTAGTAATTGTGTCCATGAATGAGTATGGTGGTGAGCATTATGGAGCTAAGCACGCCATAAAGATAGGCGGATCAAATCTAGAGATGCAGATGTCAGCACTTTACGGACATTATGAATGTCTTAATCGGCTGTCACTGAACAAGAAGGTTCATTTTGTTCCATGGATAGTATTTATTTTTAAAAGAATGTAGAAAATCAATGATTTTGGAACAGCTTAGTGAATAAAATGTGTGCTTTTTGCAGCTTGATTTTTGTTCTTAATGTTGTGGTGAACATTGGTTTAAATGCTGTTCCTCAGTACAATAGTTTCAAGCCTGGTGCTGGAGCCCCCCCATAAAAGAGGCAACAAAGACCTCTACATCGCTATCAGCTAAAGACTTTCTTTCTTTCTTCCTCGTGGAATTCCTTCACTAGGCAGACACTAGCACACACGCCATTAAACAGCTTCTATCCACCTTAGAAAGAAATGCAGTGAAATAAAAAGAAATAAAAAGATGGAGTCGGTTACTGCACAGCAGAATGTTGTAAAAGGGAGGGTGCACTTCTCGGATGTGAATGTTCCTCTTTTGAGTGTCTTTGTTTGCAATGTCGTAACGTCAAGAGACGTCTGTCTCGTTTTTTTTGTTCTTTCTGCTCATGATTTTTGTCCATTAGCAGCACAATATGTCAGAAAAACTACCCAGAAAATGCAGAAGTACTTATAGAAATGCGTTGTTTATATGGTGAATGGCCTTTTTGTAAAAACCAGATGTGCTTTTGCTTGTTCAAACTTTCTTTTCAGCTCAGTAGCAGTTCAGAAGAGGGACACAAGAAAAAGACACATGTGTTTCTATCGTTGTTTTAAAGTCACCTTCATGTGCAGTATCCATTCAAGTGTTGCACCTTTCTGACGTTGAATGTTCTTTTGCACCCAATAAAAGAGTGAACAGATTCCAGGTGTGGAAATTAAAGCAGCGACTCAGAAATGTGACAGAATAGCTGATGAGCTGTCTGAACAGTTGAACATGTTTGCTTGAAAATATATAATTGCACTGCATTAGTGATGAGGTCAGAGTTGAACCTGACCTCATCCTTGCCAAGGGCATGCAGCATTTATGTTTCTTAATAAGGAAACTTTATTCTTTGATAGATATTATCAACATGTTGTACATGTCTGGTTCAAACAGACATGTTTGTGTTGGTCTGGTTGGTATAGACATATCATTTGTATGACTAGCCATAATAAACATGCAAGGATACGTCCTCTCATCTGGGCAAAGTCATGTTGTCAGCAGTGGACAAATCCTTCGGACTGGCAGACGTCCAGGTGGAAATGAATAATCTGCCCGTGTGGATTATGGCCGCTGCTACAATGTAGGACACTGTGAGCCTTCTTCATTCTCCTCCACGCTTTGTGTTGATGCTGCAGTGTGTTGGTGGTGACGCACCAGGGGGCCTGTTATGTTTTATTAACAACAATCTGAGGCCTCCTATAGACAAACAGAATTGTGAAATATGTGTGTTGTTCCTTTTAGCATATTCTTTACTTCTAGTTTTAATTGCATTGCTGCTGTAACATCCACTGCACATCACGATGCTCTCAAATGGCACAAATTAATTATTAAAGAAAACATTTCAACTTGTGTTTAAATAAATGAAACATATTGCATATTGTCCTCAGAAGCCTGCAGAACAAAAGACTGATGAATATATCATTTGTGGGCTGATTTGTAAAACACGATGTGCTTCCTCGTCCAATCTCTGATACAAGAACACAATTATTAAATTGTACATATGCAAATTCTACAATCATTTCTTATTTCCGTGCAAGGCGTGGAGCCGCAAATCTGTTCTGTGTTTGAGGGTTTAATTCATCCGTCATGCTGTCAACGCAGACAAGAGGAAGCATGTGTGTTGGAGGAAGAGGGGGGTCCGTGTCACCCGATGATAAATACGTGACGGTGTTTATGACAAACTGATTGTTGCTGACAGATCACACCTCATGGTTTAATTGCAGCCATTCTCCATCAAGTTTGTTGAATATTAACTCGGCATGAGACAAATTATCTTTCAGAAAGGTGTTGGATGGAACTAATGAAACCTAAGTGGGAAGACACCACATCATCTGTCTACACGAGGATGGTATGATTCAGGATAAACAACACGTGTCAGTGACTACTGGGGAAGAGTATTTGTTCAAGTGATGAGTTCTTCTCCCACTCCGGTGGAGTCTGGAAGGGAAATCCTGGAGGGCTTCGTGAAGAAATGATCTCAGCAGCTGCTGCAGATGTAATGATAACATCACTTAAAACAAATGACCAATTCCAACTGGCCGTTCCTTCATTACACATGGCAGTGAAGAATTATTTTTTATGGAAGCTTCCTCTCACGTCCGTGCGCTCTTCTCTCCGTCATTGAGATGATCCAACAACGCCCAAGGTTGTTTTAAAGTGTGTGAAAATCCCACGAATCAAATCAAATCACAATTTGATTGCCGTTGGATACACGTGGTGATCTGCAGCGGGTGGAGGGGGTGGTGTGGGGTGAGGGGTAGATTTTAAAGTGCCATAGCAACCTCTCTCTCACACACACCGGGTCCCCATGGAGCCCCAGACAGAGCGCAGTTAAAAACTGTAAGAAAAACCAGTTTCAGGATTGAGACGTTGGCTTGGTAATTAAAGCCTGATGGAGGAAGATCCTGTGCAGAAGGCGCAGCTCTCCGAGGCTTTTGAAAACTGCTGTTTTCTTGGATGTCACAGTCCATTACTGAGACCCACAAACCCCCTTCCAGCCTTTATCGCTGTCTTTATAAAATTATGCATCAAAAATGTTATATTCTGTTCCCATCTTTGATTCTGTCCGGCAGCCATTTTAAAATCAGACACAAAGGACTCTATTGGACAAAATGTCCAATATGTTCTCTAGATAGACATTGTTTATTATAATCAGTAAAGTATTATCCACAGAGAGGACGTTCAACATCCCTGCTCTACCTCACGTTTTACATATTTATGCTCAAGAGGCAGAAGAAAGAAACTTAAATGCTGTTTTAATGCGCTGAGAATAAGAAGGCATAGATGACGGGAGGGAGGGATAAACAAATGAATGAGTAAAGAAAAGGAAACAGCTGCCGTATGACAGAAGATCAAAGAGCCTGTGGATGCTAGATGAAGATATACATTCATCTTTATTCAATGAACAGTATCTTCAAGTATAGCGGAAGATATTCAGTCTTCTTGCTCAGATTACAAAGCTTCACTGACACACTGTCCTCTATTTCAGAGGATGATATCATGTATTTGTTCCAACAGAGACATTTATAACAATATCTGGGAATTTCTGCTTAAGAAACTTTAATAAGGAATCTGAAAGACAGGCTGTAATGTTCCATCTGCAGGGATGAGAGCATGGATCTCTCCCACAATCTCTTTAGCACCTGTGTGGACTGCAAATTCCACACAGTCCTCTTCTGTCTTTCAACGAGACGCTGTGCAGCTACACATCTCTCGCTGAATGTGCTCCGTTGTTTCATCCACAACACGTGTGGGCCATAAAGATGCTTTGTGTGAAACATTTACTGGGAAATGTGTGAACCTGGAGGGTTGTGCTCACTTTCAAGGTCAGTAAATATCCTTCAGTATCTTTCATTGTGGCTCAATACCAATGTCTTTACTATACACTAAACATGGAGCTACAACCAGTAGCAGGTTAGCTTAGCTTAGCACAAAGACTCACTCAATATATCTCAACGCATTGTGGTTTAACTGTATCTTTGCTTCCAGTTTCCAGTTCGTGACAAACAAACAAGTTAAATCATGTTAGTAATGAAGCTTTAGAGAGACTGCTTGTTGGATTTATCTTTGGACAGAGCCGGGTTCAGCTGTGTCCCCCTGTTTCCAGTCTTTGTGCTACGCTAAGCTAGCCGGTTAGCTTCATCTTCACAGTAAGAACACAAGCGTGGTATCAGTCTTCTCATCACTCTAAACATCAGCCTGTTTCCCGAAGTGTCGAACTACTCCTTTAAGCTCAAATATACCGTATGTCATTGGGTCATATTTCATTCACATGGGAAATTCACATTGACACATTCCTCGATGCTGCTGAAAGGAAATATGAACAGCTGTGAGAATCAGTTGTTTCTCAGTTGTCATGATGTAGAAATTAAGAACAAAATGTGATCTGACTTGAAACTCACCTAAAGAACGCAAGAGCGATAAACAAATCAGCGCCTCTTGACGGGAGATTAAACACAGAAAGTCATCACTTTACTCTCAGATGTGGACTCTCAAAGTCAGCCAGTCATAAACCAGACATGTGACTCTTCATGATCCTTTTATCTTTGTGGAATCTAATCAGATGTCGACAGCTCGCCTTCCCCCAGAGGTGCCGTGGATAAGTGTATTATCTAGATCATTCCACCACCAGAGAGGAACCCTCCCTCCCGTACATCCAGACACTCTTGCTGTGTGACTAAGCCGCTGCTCTCTGCTGACATTAGTAGATCATGTGACTTTCATCAGGAAAGGGATCTGGGGACATAAAACCTTATATGTGTGGACATAAATCCATGCAGGCTCTATTTATAGAGCAGCGTACTATTTATGAACGTGAGCTTCCTGTTTCCGGCTGAAAGTAAGCCCATGCATCCTGCTTTGGATCAACGAGCTGTAGCTGATTACTCACAGAGAAGAGGCTACAAGTCCACAACAGATGGGGAACATGGCCATGTTTCAGTGACTAGTCTTTTAAACAAAACAATAGTTTTAGCTGGATGTTTGAGGTTTGTTTCAACTAAGGGGGGGGGGGGGGGGGGGGGGGGGGCACTGGATCTGCAGAATAACAGAGAGCATGAAAAAGAAGCATCTTTGTGTCTAAAAGTGGTGTGAGAGGAATGGTTATTATAGGATAAGCGCGAGGCGGCTAAGATCAACAGCCTCGTTGTCAAGGTCAGTAGCATCACGTTACCCACATCTTCCTCTGGCAGCCTCCACGTGGCTTAGAGGGTGCTGGGTAAAGCTACAGCACATGTGCTTTACAGAGGAAAAGTGTCATAGAAATGAGCGCTCATGCTGTCTGAACACAGCGTACCTTGTTGGGGATCGGATGGATTGGATTGGTCCGTGATTTGTGCTCCGGCTCTGTAAGATGTTTGTCACTCTGGAGTCGTAACAGATGTACAGCTAATGAGAGTTTTCTGCACACAAGCATGCTTTGCAAAATAGGACACAGACAGAAAGTCCACGAGGCAATGAACTGGATCAACGGAGAATTGCATAATTTGATTGTGTTTCTGCCTTTTTACGCAATTCAATTCTTGTTGACGGCGCGTCATGAACAGCTGACGACAACATTCAATAATCAAGCACTAATCCATTCTGTTAGGGAGGCGGGGACATGCTATCGATATGCACAGTGGGAGGAGATCTAGAGGCAGGCACTCAGGAGACTGTCCCTGAGTTTCAGTGGATTGATCCACTGACTCATTGTGCCAAAGAGTTTCAAGGTTGTTCGCATTAACAGCAGTACATGTTGCATAATTGATAGCAAAAGCCATCCTATTCTTCACGGATTGCATCCTCAGCTCCGGATGTGATCCAGCTGGATTATGAGTACGAACATGTGGTTTATGGACTTTTTTTCAGCTAGCAGATTTCCAAAGTTAAGTTTACCAAATCCTGACATCTCTGTTTTCCTCTCGTGGGATTTATGAACTAGAGCCACATGCTATGATGCTTAAATGGCTGGAGGACATTGCCTTATTTCCACTGCTAACTGTGCTAACTGGTGCCCTTTGAGGAGTGTTTCAAAGCCTGTGTAAATATGTACCCACTCAAAGGTGAGTTACACATCCATGTTTAATAAGCTGTAGAGAAAAGCACAAACCTTTAACCTCTGTATACAAAATGCATGATAATTGTCTCCCTGAATCTTCATAACCCACATGCAAACCTTGAGTATTTAGGGAAGGCAATCGTGATGACAGAAATAGCAATTAGTGCGTATGCATGCGTTTGTATTTGTGTGCGACGAGCCTTCAAACCCTCAGTTAAGGTCCCGAGCACCGAGCTTCGGAGCAAAGAGATGACAGCTCTTGTCTCATTCAGACAAGGTTTGTGGGCGAGATCTCTCAGTGCAGCATTACGAGCTTTTGTAGCTTGGAGATGTGACTTTGGTGTGATCAAAACGTTTTGCATAAACACAATTATGGGATCAATGCTCGTATAAATGCCCGCCGCCAACGGGTGGAGGTGAGTTTCAAAATAGGAACTGTTTGCATGTTTAAATGTGAATCTACGCCCTGCAGCCGGCTCCAGGCCGCATCACATTATCCACGTGTTTCCTCCCTGGAGAAGAAGTTCATTTGTGTGGCATTTTAAAGATTACACTGATTAGCCCCATAAGGATGCTACAACTGCAGGTCAACAGAAGGTGAGAAACAGGGCTGCATGGCCCCTCTGCTGCTGCGTTGCCTCATATCCTTCATCACTAATGAGTGCATTTCCTCCGTGACATTTACCGATTGCTGCTCTGATTCCAGATCTGTTGAAATGTTCAGTGGGACAGTGCACAGAAAAGCAGCCTCCTGATGGATGAAACGACCACTTGTTGTTGATGCAGGGAGCTGCTCTGTTTCCTGTTTGTCCATGTTGTGTACCGTCAGTGAAGCATGGAGAGCTCATGGCAGAGGACATCAGATTTACCCGACACGGTGTTATTAAATGTTCACACACTGCTGACCGCAATATCATCAGGAGCAAACAATCGCTGCTGTGTACCCTTGCATGCCCGGGCCTATTTACTGTGTGTGTGTGTGTGTGTGTGCGTGTGTGTGTGTGTGTGTGTGTGTGTGTGTGTGTGTGGGACGTACAGAAGTCCAGTCACACTTCCTCCACCTCCGACACTGGAGGTACTTTCCTGATGTATTTCACCCCTTTACAAGGTCAACACAGACCTGGCTCTCCGCCCTGAGAATGATCAATTATTAAATGTCTTTCTCACCTTTAAAAGATAAAGTTATTGGACCATTTCAGACTTTTGTTCTTATCGCTTTAGAATAAGAATGAGTTTAGAAAAATGCTTCTACAACTGAGGAACGACTACATGTACATGTTGTCTGTCTCTCTGTGGTACCCTTAAAATTAAGCTTTAAATCATCGTGAAATAGTTTTGACCCTCTAAAATCTATTCCTTTAAAAATCTATTTTCATATATGAAGTTTTTTCCCTTACTCAAGTTCTTCCAGCCTCCTCCAGGCACCAGCACATCATCATCTATTCAAGTTTTATTTTAGATTCATGCCTGCCTCCTGGGAAATGTCCTGGATGATTTTGTGCAGTTCAACCCCAAAAGATGCTCAAATCCCACTTTCTGTGCCCATCACGATGAGCCTGCTGAAGCTCAGGTGTTTACTGATGATTTGTGCCATGCGCTGTGAAGACGGCTCATCTTATGGATATTCTGAGGCTGGTGTGTCACTAAAGTGAGACAGAGACATGTTCTGCTAAATGCACCATGCAGTGATTCCACGAACTACAGATTTCCACAAGAGCCTATTGTGCCTATGTTTAGCTTCCATAGCCAAGCTTAGAAACAACACAACGTTGTATATGAGAATTGGTCTTCTGTCTTCAGGTCTTCACTTAGCCCAATAGATTAAAGCTAGAGGTATGATCTGCTTGGTGAAAGTAATGAGCTCCAGTCTTATAGTCTTATAGCACATCGGGCCAAGTGTTGGTCAAAATGAATGTGTCTTTATCTCCCTTAGTTTGATTCTGTCTTCGCAGTATTTTAGGAACAGCGTGAGTGAGGGTTGAAGTTAACATTTTTGCAAACTGTTCTTTATCACACGGTTGTGACTGCGAGAGCATGTACGAGGACATCTTCGAGGGGAAAAAGCACATTCTTAGCCGTCTCCATTGTCCACCCCTCTGTGAAGCACTGCCAGGGAAGATATGTCGGAAAAAGACTCGTCTTTTGAATGCCTTGCTGCACTATTCCGTCACAACGAATGGGAGGCCGTCCGTGAGAGGACGTGCACAGCAGAGACAAAGAGCCAGAGGTCACAAGGAGCCAGAGGTCACAAGGAGCCAGAGGTCACAAGGAGCCAGAGGTCACAAGGAGCCAGAGGTCACAAAGAGCCAGAGGTCACAAGGAGCCAGAGGTCACAAGGAGCCAGAGGTCACAAAGAGCCAGAGGTCACAAGGAGCCAGAGGTCACAAAGAGCCAGAGGTCACAAGGAGCCAGAGGTCTCACAAGGAGCCAGAGGTCACAAGGAGCCAGAGGTCACAAAGAGCCAGAGGTCACAATGAGCCAGAGGTCACAAGGAGCCAGAGGTCACAAGGAGCCAGAGGTCACAAAGAGCCAGAGGTCACAAAGAGCCAGAGGTCACAAGGAGCCAGAGGTCACAAAGAGCCAGAGGTCTCACAAGGAGCCAGAGGTCACAAAGAGCCAGAGGTCACAAGGAGCCAGAGGTCACAAGGAGCCAGAGGTCACAAGGAGCCAGAGGTCACAAGGAGCCAGAGGTCACAAAGAGCCAGAGGTCTCACAAGGAGCCAGAGGTCACAAAGAGCCAGAGGTCACAAAGAGCCAGAGGTCACAAGGAGCCAGAGGTCACAAGGAGCCAGAGGTCACAAGGAGCCAGAGGTCACAAAGAGCCAGAGGTCACAAGGAGCCAGAGGTCACAAAGAGCCAGAGGTCACAAAGAGCCAGAGGTCACAAGGAGCCAGAGGTCACAAAGAGCCAGAGGTCACAAAGAGCCAGAGGTCACAAGGAGCCAGAGGTCACAAGGAGCCAGAGGTCACAAGGAGCCAGAGGTCACAAAGAGCCAGAGGTCACAAGGAGCCAGAGGTCTCACAAGGAGCCAGAGGTCACAAGGAGCCAGAGGTCACAAAGAGCCAGAGGTCACAATGAGCCAGAGGTCACAAGGAGCCAGAGGTCACAAGGAGCCAGAGGTCACAAAGAGCCAGAGGTCACAAAGAGCCAGAGGTCACAAAGAGCCAGAGGTCACAAGGAGCCAGAGGTCACAAAGAGCCAGAGGTCTCACAAGGAGCCAGAGGTCACAAAGAGCCAGAGGTCACAAGGAGCCAGAGGTCACAAGGAGCCAGAGGTCACAAAGAGCCAGAGGTCACAAGGAGCCAGAGGTCACAAGGAGCCAGAGGTCACAAAGAGCCAGAGGTCACAAGGAGCCAGAGGTCACAAAGAGCCAGAGGTCACAAGGAGCCAGAGGTCACAAGGAGCCAGAGGTCACAAAGAGCCAGAGGTCACAAGGAGCCAGAGGTCTCACAAGGAGCCAGAGGTCACAAGGAGCCAGAGGTCACAAAGAGCCAGAGGTCACAATGAGCCAGAGGTCACAAGGAGCCAGAGGTCACAAGGAGCCAGAGGTCACAAAGAGCCAGAGGTCACAAAGAGCCAGAGGTCACAAAGAGCCAGAGGTCACAAGGAGCCAGAGGTCACAAAGAGCCAGAGGTCACAAGGAGCCAGAGGTCACAAAGAGCCAGAGGTCACAAGGAGCCAGAGGTCACAAAGAGCCAGAGGTCACAAAGAGCCAGAGGTCACAAAGAGCCAGAGGTCTCACAAGGAGCCAGAGGTCACAAAGAGCCAGAGGTCACAAAGAGCCAGAGGTCACAAAGAGCCAGAGGTCACAAGGAGCCAGAGGTCACAAAGAGCCAGAGGTCTCACAAGGAGCCAGAGGTCACAAAGAGCCAGAGGTCACAAGGAGCCAGAGGTCACAAAGAGCCAGAGGTCACAAAGAGCCAGAGGTCACAAAGAGCCAGAGGTCTCACAAGGAGCCAGAGGTCACAAAGAGCCAGAGGTCACAAGGAGCCAGAGGTCACAAGGAGCCAGAGGTCACAAAGAGCCAGAGGTCACAAGGAGCCAGAGGTCACAAGGAGCCAGAGGTCACAAGGAGCCAGAGGTCACAAAGAGCCAGAGGTCACAAAGAGCTCGGACAACACCTGCAGCAAGTACAGTACATGCAGGACTTCTAGTAGTATGAGATGTTTTATTCAAAGGGATGCCGTGCAGTGCTTCTTTTTTCCTGCTTAGTTTCTTCTCTTTCTCATCTCGGCCCCAAAGCTGACATCAATTACTTCGTCACATTTGACAGTTTGACAGGTGTTAGATTGTCCGAGTGGTCAACTCACGGATGAAGTCAAATGGGCGATGATGGGAGACACGTGGTGTTTTCAAAGTCTATTTCATAGCAGCACACGCTGCGCCCAGCTGTGCTTTACAATTTCTCAAAATGGATGGAACGGGTCAACTTTGGTTAAAGTAGATATTCAACGTCCAAAAGATTCTGTGACAGGGCATGAATACTGACAGCTGACTAGCAGAAGGTACTGAAATTGGATTTAAATTGACATCTAGTGCTAAAAAACGTAAGAACATTCGTCTAAGAGCAAATAAAAGTTAGTGAAAGCCTGACGTTACTTTTCAGCTCTTCAGAATTGACCCTTGTATAGTGCTTTATTTATCCGAATATTCCATAAGTATTGATTTATGCCTACAGTGACATCATTCACTGAGAGGTAGTAGAAAACCCCTCACAGAGCGTCTTTAGAGACTAATTAAGTTGTATGTGGCACTTCCGTGTAGTGTTTTGAGTGCCGAAAGCAGCGCTATGTGTTCAGAGCCGGAGGGCACAATCTCATTTTACATTCAGCTCCTTTTGTGGCTCCCATGGCTGCACGGAGCTTTCCACAGTTTTAACATCAAATGACATTTACAAAGCAAAGGCTCTGCATGTTTGCTCTCGCAAGTTGACACTTGTGATATTTGCCACTGTATTGTTTGATTTGTTGGGTGTCGAAATAAATGCAGAATGTTTAGGACCTGTGTGAGTTTGAATTGGTAATTTATTGGTATTGATGATGTGAAAGATAATTAAATATATAACAAACAGTGAGCATTGAAATAAGAATAACTTTACACGAGGTGTTTAATGCACATATAGTTTTTTTAGATAATCCTCTGCCCATGAGCGCCATCTAGTGGTAGATCATGAAACCTCCTCAATAGGGTTGAGTTCATGACGCCTCACACTTGTTACTTCTACTGCACTCTTTTACATGATACTTAGTCTCTATGTTTTTAAAGTTGTCTTTAACACTATAAGCTAATGTAGACACACAACTCCATGAAGTTAAACCAGAACACTTACACAAGGAAGAAGTAAATGGGTAAAAAGCGCTTTAATTAGTGAACATGTGTCCACGCAGACCGTGATGAGTGTGTTCTTTGTGGATTCGTTGCCTCCAGGGAGCGCCCGTCTCCTGGACTCACTGCCCACCGGTTCTACCTGCCTACAGAGAGTCAAGCCACACAGGAATACATACGGAACAATACTGGCCTTCAAAATAAAAGCGGAAAAAACAAGGACGAAAAATATTCAGTGGAATCAAGAGAGGTGAATCCAGACAACCATACATAAACATAGTTGTGTACAGATGAGGAGATATTGGAGAGCGACGCTAAAATAATTTGTCATTCAGTCAACACGTTTTAAGTTTCAAACAATTGTGAGAAAGATGGGACAAAGGTGTAATGTGTTACATTTAGTTTTTCAGAGAGTTTTTGTCAAGCCTAATGTTTCCACTTGGTATCAACCAATACCCAGTTATCATGATTGGAACTGAGAAAGTACGATCGCTGCATCCCAAAAAGTTATACTTTTTTACTTTTTATATTTTAGGTAGAGCCCCAATTTGCAGATAATAATTTACTATAGTGCAATTTTGAATGCAGTACTTTTGTACTTTGTAATTTAGTATAGCAATATATCTCCACAGTGTGGTATCACTACTTTAACTTAAGTTCATGATTTGAATACTTTTTCCACCAATGAAAAAGTTGCAACATAATGTGGATTTAATTTGAAAGCCAACCGGAAGAGTGTTTTATTCTTGTACTCGGCTCGGCTTGACACCTGTGCACCTTATAGCTCCCCACCTCCACGGGCCTGCCCGCCCTCCTCTGAACTCACCGCTCCGTGTTCTTCGTGCTCACGCGCAGCGGATCTCCTTCGTGTCTCGCGCTCAGCTTTGATCTTTTGTGTCGGCATGTGTGCGTCGCGTCTCCTGCTGGATATGAGGAGTTGCATGTGTCCCTAGGTGTTGGTCACTTTTCCCTGTTGGATTTTTTTTTTTTGACGTCGTTTTAGTTGTATATATATATTATTTATATATATAGTTTTTTATTCGTAATCGGGTGTAGAGGATCTAAGTGAAACATGTCGAGGAGCGCGGAGGAGGTGAACAAGCTCACCGAGAGCACATACAAGGTGGGTACCTGGTGGGGGACAACAGGTGAGACTCCAACCTCGTCCTCTCTTCAAACACCGTTCAACGTTCACGGTTACCAGCTGGAGGAGTTTAAACGGCTGGTTGAATATTAAAGTGTTCACTAAGAGTGCAGGAAAAGAGTGAGGGAGCCTGGACCGGGACTCTGTACCTGCTTGTTTGGCTAATATGCATCTGGTGATAATATCTCATGATAGGTTTGAACGTTCAACACGTTGGCTGTTGAGTTGTTCAGTCATCAACTGATCTTACTTGGAGTGGCTTCAACAGCCCATTAGTGAGTTTGGACCACTGGTTTGAAGAAAATAGATCCACCCTAAGAGTTCCGTTTCCTCCTCGGTTGATCAGCATCATGTGAAGGGCTCCTTAGTGTTCTCTGGCATCTGTGGCATCCAGGAATGGACTTGAGTTTATACTCTAAAGATAAGTGGATGCTTTGACTTGCTCTGTTGGGGGAAGTGTCCCTCAAAACATAATCAATTGTCAGTTGCTTTTTGCGGAGTACTTTTTGTGGTTTAATGAGGGTTAAAAGAGAAATCTGACCAATGAGTAAAAAGACCATGCATGAATGGATGTGAGGGTACTTGGCCTTCTGGAGTAGCTTTGACCCGCTGGCCTCCTCTCAGGACAGCCTCCACAGCTCCTCGGTGTGATGAAATGCACGAAGAAGACTCGGTTTAAGGTTTAATAATTTAGCTGGCTGAGTGAGTTGTGAGGTAAGATTATACAGCGAGCTCCTCGCAGCCATCACCTCCGGCTCGCTGCTATAATCAACAGGAGCCGTATGTTTACCTGAGTGGTGCAGCGAGTTTGTGGGAAATTGTGTAGCCAAAAGATTTTTGTGTATATTTCATAATTTATGAAACAAGGGGATCAACGGTTAACTTTTCTATACTGAGATGGACAGCTTATGTGTCACTTATTGACAAAGGTCTGAATCAGGAGTGACTTGAGGTGGATCACCAAAGTTTAACCATTTCCTGGATTCTGGTCTTGGGTGTGAACCTAAGACAACATCACGATGTGTGACATGGAGAACCAACGGCTCGATAACAGACAAGAGTCTAAGAAGTCATTACTGACGATAGTCCCACTTTCTGGATGTTCTTTATATGTAAAACACCCAAAATGATTTGTCGGAAAAATCTTCTTTTCTTCTAATGTGTCTTATCTGTTTCCTCTCATTAGCATTATTTTATTCTTTTATTCTTCCTCATTCTTTTGTTTTTGTATTGACGTCCATTTGTTAAGCTGCTGCTTGCCTAGCATGTAATTCATTTTTGCCTGAAGGTCATAGGTCAAAGTCAACAGGGTGTGTGTCCGTGTTCACGTCTGATGTCACTCGGTCAGGTTGGACCGTCACCCACCCGCTGAGTCAGCAGCGTGACACTAGCATAACAATTATAACCTTGAATGAAATCATGACTAACTGTCTGTCTCGCTCGTCTCCACCCACCCAGAGTGTAATGGACCAGTTCAACCCGGGACTGAGGAATCTGGTGAACCTGGGAAAGAACTATGAGAAAGCCGTGGCTGGTGAGCATGTGCCTACATGATTACACCTTCACAGGAACTCAGAGTTTAGAAAAACTAATGCTTGTAACTAGAAGATGGAGAGGACAATACAGGCCTTTTCTGGGGTCCAGGTATACCTTTATAGAGAATATTTAGGTTGTTGTTCAATGGTCTTCAACATGCTTTAAGGAGCCAATGTAACATTAATGTCATTCTATCGTTTTCCCAGCAATGATCCTGGCGGGAAAGTTGTATTTTGATGCAATGTCTAAGATTGGGGAGAATGCTGCAGTGTCTCCTGTCTCCAGAGAATTGGGTAAGTCTCCATGTTGCCCTGTCCTCGGCATCCCTACAGCTACTGCAGGACATCTGCAGAGTGGATATAGTTCTTACCTGAAACAGCTGTTGGTCTCACGTAGGACCCGGAGGCGTTTCACGTTGGTTTCCAGGGCTGCATTTATACAGAGTAGGTCTATTTATAGAGGGCATTGTCTGGATCACTTCTTCTAGACATCAGACGTCAACAGTTCCTCATTCTACCCTTTATGTAAATGCAGCTGTAAAATGTGTTAGTGTTTTCATAGCAGCGTTTCACAATCGTAAAAAGTAAAAGACTAATCGATGAGGTAAACGGTAATAAACGCAAGATAAAGGTAATATAAATCCTCCCGTCATTGTTTTACAACGCTGCCAGCTTGAGCTCATCGTGCAGGTAAGCAAATTCCCAAAAAGTCCCGATAGCCAAACCTGGGCAGCTTTTTCTTCCGCCTGCTCGGAGGAACCTGCAATAAGGACCTCAAGGCTGCGCTGAGTCTCATAAAGAAACAATTATCTTGATATTCAGCACAGCGAGAGATCCATGCAAAGTAATAAACTTAATCTACAAACACTCGTCAGTTAAAGGCTGCTAATTCTTCGTCAAATTATTGTCCCGGTTTTTGTTTCATTATTGAGCCGCACAAGCCAGTGGGCCAGTGTAGCTTGAAGACAGCAGCAGTTAACCTTTGATTATTGCCAGCGTGACGCTTGGGATGGATGTGCGTGCGGTGAGCTCAATACACTGTAGCGCAGGGTTTGTTTGCTTCGAACCAACTCCCCAGGCTTCAGTTCCCACGAGCTCATCTGTAGTCCAAAGATGTCTGGCTTCCTAACTCGCTGCCACTAGTGGCACACTTTGATAAAACCACGGTATGTCTCTCAGCTCCCCTGAGGATTATTAATTCAATTCAGCAGCACAACGGGAAGAGACACCTGATGTTCTTCTGGTACATCTACAGCCAAAAAACATGAAACTTTCCTGAATACTTGAAGGGTAACAATTTGTAATCTCCTTCTTAGTGAAGAAATGTGGCTGGTCAGATTAATTCCAGATTCTACTTGTGACACATTGTGCAAAACAGTGTGCCTATAAATCCACATCACAGCTTTCCGTCCCTCCATCTGTTCAGCAAGTCGTAGTTTCTGCTACGAAGACTTGAGTGTCTGCAGCATATGAGAATATGGACAAGTGAGACGTGACGTCATTTGATAATCAAATTAAATCTCAATGTTCAGTTACAGTCTGTGATCACACTGTAGAAATAAATAATATCCTCTCCACGTAAACATGATGACTTGGCAGAAACACCGATGCGTGTCATCTGTAGGTCATAAAATGAACTCGATTGCAGGTGATGCACGTCAGCATGTCATGACGCCTTGCCTTCTATTTTATTATTCTATTTACCCCAAAACAACCAAATTGCGTAAAGAAAGCTATTCTGGATTAAGTGTCCACATGTATGCAAACAATGCTGTTGGTTCTTTCTGAGAGGGCTTTTTTTAGAGCGTCTACAGTAAACTAGGTCCTCTTGTGGCCTCTTGGATGATGCTTCCTGTAATAGGAAGTGAAGAGGAAACAAACTGCTGGATATTATCAGTGTCCATCTGAGAGATGAAACAAACCACCCGTGTTACTATTCAAAATAAACGCATCAATTCCTCTTTTAAAAAAAACTTACAACCAGAATTGATAAGTCCGAGGGATGACGTGGACATAACATTAGAAACCAGTTTTATTGTTCGGTGAAGTCTCTCAGTGCCCACTAATCCCTGTATGATCGTTATGGAGGATTATGCAGAGCAGCGGGTGATTAAAGACGCACGACAGACTAATGAGCCTTTAATGCATTGTAACCGGAGTCTGCACCACACGTCTCTATGACCGGCCAGCATGGAAGAGACCTTTTCAAGGTGTTGTTCAAGGCAACTATAGGAATTATAAGGAAGCAGAATTCCTTGCTAGAAACATGAGGTGTTTCACAAAGAATATCTACACCTTGTGGACTCGGATGTAGTGAAGCTGCCCCGTCAGAAACCTGAGCTCCAGTGACGCGTAGCCAGCCGGAAACCAGATACTCTTGAGAGGCATTGGAGGACCGGTGCACCTCATCATCCTACCTTCTTCCTCTAATTCCTTTAGTCCTCCTCCTCCTCTGCCAGAGTTCAAATGTCAACAGCTCTTTCATTCAAGCACTCAGGCATCTCACTGTTTCCTTCGCTGGTCAAGCCAGGAGCAAGAATTACGATCTGAATACTCCAGGATGTTGGAGCATTGTGTTATCCGCAGGGAATTGAACCCCATCCAGTCTTGTCTTTTTACTTTAGAGACACACACACACACACACACACGATCAAATGGCTTCAGGCCCACTTTACATAATCCAAGCATGTTTGCATGCTGTGTCAGGTGGCTCTCTCCCATGCCAGGATTATTGTTCCCACAGTCAAAAACAGTGGAAGAACTGTGGGCCGCTTTGCATGCTACCAGCGACGTGGTGTTTACAAAATCAGCTCGACGTGTTCTTTGTTCCTCTTTCTATGTTTTGCACACGTTCGGTTCTGTTGAAGCGAACAGACTTTATTTTACTGTATTTCTTCTGCGTCATCACTGCCCCGCAGTAGCTACACAGCTCATGGCTCGAGAATGAAGTTGATAACATTTCTTAATTTTGTTTAAACTGTTGCAATCGCAGCCTGCGTTCATAATGAAGAGCATGACCCGTCTTTCCTCTTTGTGTCACGTGCTGTGTGACATGTTTTCTCATGATTTACGCCTTCACCTGAGGCGAGGTCATCTGACTTAAACCACTCGGTAGTGTTCAATGGCGTCGCCTACATGCTTTAAAGGACACCAGCGCTTACTGTAGCTGTTCTGTTCACATCACTGGAGGAACAGAGGAACCAGTATAGCCACGGCTCGGTCTCCGACCATCAACCTCTTCGCATACTGTCTGGCTCATGAGAGTGAAAAGTTCAACTTCAGGCACTTAACTTGCCGAGTTGCAGACGCTCCCGTCTGTGATTAACAGCTGTCAGCCCCGTAATGTAGATGGAAAACGGCTCCAGGAAGCACAGCGAGTGAGCCCGGACTCAGACTCATTCACGGCCCGGTGAACAGGTCTGTGCTGTGGGTTTATCGGCTCGGTTAGCTAATGGCGGTGGATGCATTGCTGGCGGTGTAATCCACATCATGTCATGCTTTTGCCCTCGCAACTCGCTCGGTCGAGAGCGCCTGTTGCTCGGCAACGTTTTGCACCAGCCGTGACAACAATAAACAAATGAGTGTGAACTGCTGTTTTTTACTGTGACGTTACTGTAGCTTTGTGTCAAAACGCTTGCATTGATTTCATTGTTCAGATATGTTGATGACTCACTTTGGGGCCAACGAATAAACCAGTCTGTCAGGTATTTGACTCTCCACCACACCTCGGGACGTTTCTAAGATTGCATTGTGTTTAATGGAAGATAAGGAAACTTTAAGGTCAGATGTGTCAGGCCTTCAGTCCTGGGTAGTGAGCACAGCGTCCTTCTGAGTAATGAACTTAATCTCACGCTCTGACCCAGAAATCTCCACTTCAGTATTACTTGCATACAGCAAACTATCCAGTTTCATTCCATCTATATTCTGAGAGACGGCGCCAAGGTGTGGCAGTGAGAGACCGAGTGGGGAAGGGCCGTGTTACAACCAACAGGACTCAGTGGTGCATCAGACTAGCAGCCGGTCGAATGTCAGTCGGGGGTTTGAGAACGCTGTTGAGAAAAAGAAGATATGATTTTATATCGATGGGTTGATTTATTGAATTTTAACAGAAATAATTACTGCCAAGGCACAAGGACAGCTGTCCCCGTGTTTTAATCTTTAGCAAGGTGAGGTGGATGACTCCTTTTCACATATGGTGCAATGTTGGCCTACACAGCATCTACAAACATGGATTTATTGAATGACTAAAGACTTATTTATTCACTGAGTCACTATGAGATGGCCCAGGTCTTCTATTCATATACAAAGTAGCTAGTTTTGAATCAGAAGCCACTGTGTAAAATGTGGCTTTGAGCATCGGCTCAAGGTTACATCCCTCTCTGCAGTACACTCGGTTGGCTACTGAAGAATGTTTTCTTTTTTTGTCGTGACATTTTTTCACCACACAGAAATGAAACTCTTATGGGGAAAAGCTCACTGCGGGAAGAATACATAACATCCGGTCTCAAGTTTCCATTCTGAACATTTGCATCCTGCTTTTATATCTAGACGTCACATGATGATCCCGCTGAGAGAGAGAGTCATCCTTTTGTCACGCGTCCCACTGACACACAGAAAGAGTTCATTCACTTTCTGTAATGATAAGTGTAGTGTGTTGATTCTCCATCAGTCTTTCTCTTCAAAGCCTCCATCAGAGTCGTTGGCCCACACACATCTTTGCAAACACACACATTGTTCCTTCATAGTCTTCTGAGGGGTGTTAAAAAATGGTGTCGGTCAAGACACACACACACACACACACACACACCTTTTCAATCTGGGAGAAGTGCTATCCAGGCCACAGACGATATGTTAACAACAGACAGTCGGAATGAAGACCATCTGGCTCATAATGCTGCAACGCAGTGACACATAAGTTTACTGTTTCCATTATTTAGTGGTTTTGAAGGTATTTATTTGTTTGTTTTCATTTACAAATTCATTTTTGGGGTGTTTTTATGATCACTAAAGGTGTGTACTGTGGGGAGGTCATTAGGAAATGTAATTATAATTTTCCTCATAATGCTCCATAATCCTAATTTGATTGCCCTCGTGAGCAACATGCAACGGCAGAATGTCGTATTCTATGGCTTTCCGCCACCTGAGCTCCTTTTTATTACCTAAAACATTTTTCATTTCAGTGATGGAAAACCTTTGTAACATAATCTGTAGCAGATTATATATATATATATATATATATATATGGTTTTAAAAGTGACACACATCGTTTCTCAGCGACGCTCATCATAAACTGTACATATTATGTTTACATTGTGTTTATTGTCATTGTACACTCAGTGTATTTATGCTCAGAAAGCAAACGATGAGGTTACTGCCAGCCTATCCATCTTCTGACGTGTCTATATAATGTTTACATATTCATATATAATCAGTATCCATGTCTTTCTCCTGCTCCTCTGCTCTCCGTGTGACAGGTGTAGTGCTCATGGACATCTCAGAGGTCCACAGAAAGGTTCATCTTGAGCTGGAAGAAAATGTGAGTGCTGGATATGTTTTTGTGCTTGCGCGCAATCTTCCTGAAAAATTCCTGTGTAACATAAGTTCTCACTAATTGCGTTGCCTCACCAGAACGCACTCTTTTCGGTCACTCTCTGAAACTGTTACTCGAGACAAGCGCAAGTAAAGCCTCAAGCCGCTAAGCGCCATTTAATGACACAGTCAGCCAGGTGCTTTCTCTCCTTCCCCGCCCACTTGGACCGGCATGTCGGTCTGATGAGGAAACAACAGGTTTGGGTTGTAGGAGCACTTGTTGGTTTCCTTCCTTGTTGAGAACAGGGGGCAGGCCTCAACATGCCTCTGGAAAGCACCAGCTGGAGCAGCTGCAGCCTAATTCAGGTTCATGCTTACAACAGAGTAAACACTGTTATTGTCATTATTCATTCATCTTTTAGTTGCTTTGTTGTCTGTGTTAAGATAGCGGTCAGATGGTTATGAGAAGTTCAGAAAGTTAAAAACTCAAAAGGTTTGTGATGATATGAGGTCGACAGAATGCTGCAAAATGTCACATTGTTTGAAATGTTTGACATTTTCTTTGGATAAATGACAAATAAACGGATAACTGATGGTCCACGGATTGATAAATAGTTTCATCATTATACCACAATAATTGGTCTTTTAAACACTGTCCCCGCCCCACGCGATCTTTACTGCACGAGCGATTTGTTTGGGAAAATACATAATGCCAGAGTTTGAAAATAACCTGTTAAATCTGAGGCACTCCTCTGAGACGTTGTTGCTAACAGCATCAGTGAGTGGGTTGACTTGTTAATGGACTCCAGTGAGTCACAGCATCAAGTCGGCTCAGAGAGAAAAACCTTCCAGAGGCTTCGATGAGGGGGTGTGTGTGTGTGTGTGTGTGTGTGTGTGTGTGTGTGTGTGTGTGTGTGTTCAGTAATGGGGTCTCCTAATTCGGTGGTCCACTCCAACACCCTCACACTAACGGGAGAGAAAAGGAAAGAAGTCTGTGGGCATTCCCACGCTTAGTGTCTGACTCATTCATAAGCGCAACCTCGGACTTGGCTCTACGCCCGCACACTCGCACAGATACTCTCTGAACCTACTTTTCTCTCTTTGAGACACTCACAGCACTTCATCCTCATCAAGTTTAAATCATCTTCTTCCCCTCTCTTCTCTCTGGTGCCTCCTCCTCCTGAAGTTTAAGAGGTTCCACAGGGAGATAATATCCGAGCTGGAGAGAAAGACTGACATGGATGTCAAATACATGACAGTAAGTGTCCTTCCCCCTCATGAGAACACGCACTGCCCTATAAAAGTATGTTTTGTTGTGTTTTTGACTGTAAATCAAGGGCTTCAGTTTAAAACATTTGATTATTGATAGTTTGATCATGAGCAGTTGGATGAAAACTCAATAATATGAGGGTTTCATTGGCACTCTGATCCTGGGCAGCCAATCGGTGCTATAATTTTCTGTCATTATGACTGCTGACGTGGTTACTTCATGCCCAAATAGGAGTTATTACGCAACACGTATTTACCATCACGAAACAAAGTCAAGACATATTTAAGTTATTACTGTCTTAACGTTAAATGTGTCTTCAAATGGCAGATGGAACCAATTTCACACTAAGATAAATTATTCTATAAAGCCTCACTTGTATAATAATAATAATGTGAAACATGATGTTATGTCTAGTGATGACTTCAAAATGAGATATGGACTTAACTTTACTCCACTGAATTGAAATTGAGCCGGTTATTCCTGGCGTTTGATGGACATCGGGTCGGCGGGTCTGCATTCACGTGGGTTTCCTCTTTCCTCTGCTGCAGGCCACGTTCAAGAGGTACCAGATTGAGCACAAGATGAAGCAGGACTCTCTGGAGAGATCCCAGTCGGACCTGAAGAAGCTGAGGAGGAAGAGCCAAGGCAAGAACGCCAACAAGTACGAGAACAAGGAGAGCGAGGTGAGACGGAGGCACACGTGACGCATCGCGCGCTCTGCATGTTCAAATGCACGCAGACAGAATTACACACAAAACGCACTCGTTCGCAAACCGAGACGCGTCAACGACAGCGTAACAGTAGTCTGTCTTCTTTTGTCCGCTCCACCAACACCGCATGCCTTCCTCTCTGCTCCACCCGCATGCCTTCCTCTCTGCTCCACCCGCATGCCATCCTCTCTGTCTCCACCCGCATGCCTTCCTCTCTGCTCCACCCGCATGCCTTCCTCTCTGCTCCACCCGCATGCCATCCTCTCTGCTCCACCCGCATGCCATCCTCTCTGTCTCCACCCGCATGCCATCCTCTCTGCTCCACCCGCATGCCATCCTCTCTGTCTCCACCCGCATGCCTTCCTCTCTGTCTCCACCCGCATGCCTTCCTCTCTGCTCCACCCGCATGCCATCCTCTCTGCTCCACCCGCATGCCATCCTCTCTGCTCCACCCGCATGCCATCCTCTCTGTCTCCACCCGCATGCCATCCTCTCTGCTCCACCCGCATGCCATCCTCTCTGTCTCCACCCGCATGCCTTCCTCTCTGTCTCCACCCGCATGCCTTCCTCTCTGCTCCACCCGCATGCCATCCTCTCTGTCTCCACCCGCATGCCATCCTCTCTGCTCCACCCGCATGCCATCCTCTCTGCTCCACCCGCATGCCTTCTACTCTGTCTCCACCCGCATGCCATCCTCTCTGCTCCACCCGCATGCCATCTTCTCTGCTCCACCCGCATGCCTTCCTCTCTGCTCCACCCGCATGCCTTCTACTCTGTCTCCACCCGCATGCCTTCTACTCTGTCTCCACCCGCATGCCATCCTCTCTGCTCCACCCGCATGCCTTCTACTCTGTCTCCACCTGCATGCCATCCTCTCTGCTCCACCCGCATGCCATCCTCTCTGTCTCCACCCGCATGCCATCCTCTCTGTCTCCACCCGCATGCCATCTTCTCTGCTCCACCCGCATGCCTTCCTCTCTGCTCCACCCGCATGCCTTCTACTCTGTCTCCACCCGCATGCCATCCTCTCTGCTCCACCCGCATGCCTTCTACTCTGTCTCCACCTGCATGCCATCCTCTCTGCTCCACCCGCATGCCATCCTCTCTGTCTCCACCCGCATGCCATCCTCTCTGCTCCACCCGCATGCCTTCTACTCTGTCTCCACCCGCATGCCATCCTCTCTGCTCCACCCGCATGCCATCCTCTCTGTCTCCACCCGCATGCCATCTTCTCTGCTCCACCCGCATGCCATCCTCTCTGCTCCACCCGCATGCCTTCCTCTCTGCTCCACCCGCATACCATCCTCTCTGCTCCACCCGCATGCCATCCTCTCTGCTCCACCCGCATGCCTTCCTCTCTGCTCCACCCGCATGCCATCTTCTCTGTTTCCACCCGCATGCCTTCCTCTCTGCTCCACCCGCATGCCATCTTCTCTGTCTCCACCCGCATGCCTTCCTCTCTGCTCCACCCGCATGCCATCCTCTCTGTCTCCACCCGCATGCCATCCTCTCTGCTCCACCCGCATGCCATCCTCTCTGTCTCCACCCGCATGCCATCCTCTCTGTCTCCACCCGCATGCCATCTACTCTGTCTCCACCCGCATGCCATCCTCTCTGCTCCACCCGCATGCCATCCTCTCTGTCTCCACCCGCATGCCATCCTCTCTGTCTCCACCCGCATGCCATCTTCTCTGCTCCACCCGCATGCCTTCCTCTCTGCTCCACCCGCATGCCATCTTCTCTGTCTCCACCCGCATGCCTTCCTCTCTGCTCCACCCGCATGCCATCTTCTCTGTCTCCACCCGCATGCCTTCCTCTCTGCTCCACCCGCATGCCATCCTCTCTGTCTCCACCCGCATGCCATCCTCTCTGCTCCACCCGCATGCCATCCTCTCTGTCTCCACCCGCATGCCATCCTCTCTGTCTCCACCCGCATGCCATCTACTCTGTCTCCACCCGCATGCCATCCTCTCTGCTCCACCCGCATGCCATCCTCTCTGTCTCCACCCGCATGCCATCTTCTCTGCTCCACCCGCATGCCTTCCTCTCTGCTCCACCCGCATGCCTTCTACTCTGTCTCCAACCGCATGCCATCTTCTCTGCTCCACCCGCATGCCTTCCTCTCTGCTCCACCCGCATGCCATCCTCTCTGCTCCACCCGCATGCCTTCTACTCTGTCTCCACCTGCATGCCATCCTCTCTGTCTCCACCCGCATGCCATCCTCTCTGCTCCACCCGCATGCCTTCTACTCTGTCTCCACCCGCATGCCATCCTCTCTGTCTCCACCCGCATGCCATCTTCTCTGCTCCACCCGCATGCCATCCTCTCTGCTCCACCCGCATGCCTTCCTCTCTGCTCCACCCGCATACCATCCTCTCTGCTCCACCCGCATGCCTTCCTCTCTGCTCCACCCGCATGCCATCTTCTCTGTCTCCACCCGCATGCCTTCCTCTCTGCTCCACCCGCATGCCATCTTCTCTGTCTCCACCCGCATGCCTTCCTCTCTGCTCCACCCGCATGCCATCTTCTCTGTCTCCACCCGCATGCCATCCTCTCTGCTCCACCCGCATGCCATCTACTCTGTCTCCACCCGCATGCCATCCTCTCTGCTCCACCCGCATGCCATCCTCTCTGCTCCACCCGCATGCCTTCCTCTCTGCTCCACCCGCATGCTCACTGATAAGAGGAGACGCACACATGCACAAAGAAGCATATATACGACTGTTCATCCGAGCTCCTCTTTGCAAGGATTTTTTTGGGGAAGTCGGCAAAGCATAACTATGCTTTCGATTAGTTTTGGAAAACATTTAAGGCCAGTTAAGGTTTCCAGTGAGTCTCTGTGGTCCTCATAAACCCAGTCTGACTTGGGGGTTACACATTATGTTCTTTAAAGAGATGAGATCATGGGATGTGTGTGTTTTCTTCAGATTGTGCATGTCCTGGTTTGTTGACGTGTAGCCGCAGAGAACCTCGTTTTATGACTCTGGCTGTCGGAGATATCAGCAACTCTAAAAGGAGAAGTTCATGTCAGGACTTCCTGGAATTAGAGAGACGGACAGATTCACAGACATCACTGTTTGGACAAGGATGATGTCACCGCTGAATGCACACACAGGTGTGCATAAGGTCATGTTTTTTTCCTACTTTATCTAGAAATAGTTCAGTAGTATTGTTTGAGTTATGAGGGCACCCAGAGGAACATTTCTACAAACATTTTGATTAGGTGATTAAATAGGAATTAAGCATTTTAATGATTATTTAATGACTTATTTTTGCAGTTCACATTAATTTGGGTGAACTAACCAACGTTCTCCTACCAAGTGGCTGGCACATGTCCATGTTTCCGGGCATAAACCCACCACAGCTTCCTGGTAAATAAAGCCCTCGACGATTTAAGGCTTTATCAGAAGAGGACAGTTGTAAAAGCTGAATAGAGAGGGCGTGTGCCTTTGTATCAACAACCGTTATGGGCGGGGCAATTCCAGGCACTTGGATAGGGATGACGACATCTCAGGTGTAGCTTTAAACGGGAATCAAGGACAAAAGATGATGTTAAAGAGGTGCAGGGACTCTTTTTGAGAAGAGTTTAATATGTGGTATGTTAACGATTGGTTAGAAAATCATACTAATGCATTTTATGAGCCACATAATGATTATATGTAGGTAATATTAGCCCTGGTTATATATATATATATAATACAATCCATTATGTGTGTTCCTTTTTTCTGAAAGCACAACCAGCATTGTGTTCATTCTTCCTCACAAAATGATGATATCAAATAAACCAAGATGATAAGTTAAAGGCAGTGTGCATTTATTTTCACATGCATGCACAAGGACACACACTAGTCAAAAATCCTTTTTTTTTATGATCCCAGGCTGTCGGTGTCGATAACACATCCCCTCCCTACCTTTCCTCCTGTTGCTCAATCTGTCAATGCAGTGAACTGTAGTCTAATAATACCGTTGCCCCTGCGAGAGAGAGATTAGGACATTTAGAAAGGAAGCCTGCTCCTTGCATATCGGTTTCCCAGTTGGGTTTGTGTACAGATGTGCAGTGAAAGGGACCAGATGGCTTCAGACCGTGTGCTGGGGAAGATAAGATGATCTATTAAAGATGGTAGTTTGTCAGTGAGCGGATAACAAAAGACATATGAATGGATTTCAATCCATTCATATTTGCTCATTATATTATTATTCTAATCTTGAATTGTGTTTGTTGTCAGTGCCTGGAGACGTTGACCAGCCGTCAGATGGACATCCAGCTGTTCATCGCAGACGGCTGTAAGGAGGCTCTGCTGGAGGAGAAGAGACGGTTCTGTTTCCTGGTGGACAAACACTGCATCTTCTCCTACCAGTTCGCTTCCTTCCACGAGAAGGTACAAAGCCACGCTTTTAATGGTATAAACGCTTCACAGGCTACGTAAAGCTCCTTTATGTGGGACTTAATGTGGCTCCAAATATGTCACCGAGACTTTTAACTTAAGTACATTCAAGGTTCAAGGTTTTTATTTTCCATCTGGATAGACCAACAGTCCAGACACATAGGAACTCTTGTGCAGGCCTCTCAGAGTCAACCGTTTAGGAAATAAAAGCACACTATAATAAGATAGAACAATATAAAAAACACTACACAGAAGGTGGTATTGTGTACATAAAGGTGGAACTATGTACACTTTTAGATACAGTTTTAAAAACAAGTTCTCAGCAAAGCAGAGGGCAAATGTTAAATGACAGTAATACATAGGCTAGTCATCAGATTATACCCAACGGGAAAACACATTCAACGATTTAAGACGTTAGATTGAACAACTCGAGACTATCGTGTTGCCATAGTGATGACAATGTGTGCACCGTGTTTTCTTTGTTAACATCTTTCCTCGTGTCCACGCCCTGCTGGACAGGCCAGAGACATGCTGACGGCGAAGCTAAACAGCTGGCAGGACCGGTGCAACGACGCGGCCGACATGCCCGACAGCATCATGTCCATGATCGAGGGACTGCGCACGCCCGTCTGCATCACCCCTCTGCCCTCTCCATCCCCGTCCCGGCACAGCATGGTATGAAGGGAGGCCGCGTCCTCGTGCTCCATACGGGGCTGCCTTGTTTCAAAGTGCTCCGTCTCCTTTGTGTGGTACAACTCAATATCTCAGCAATGATTCATGAGGGAAACGATTACATCCTTACAGGTTAGACGATGTGATTCCTGAGCACTTTGCATATCAAGGGGCTCTTTAAAATGATTACCAAAAACAAAATATGTTATGACAATAGCAAGTTAGAATGACTCTTGTTCTTACGGTTTGTTTGATCGGTGACTTTTAGTAGATTGTTAAATGAAGCGTCTCTAAATATGCTGACGGTTAATGTTTAGCCACTAGTGCGATCATTAAACAGTCAAATATAGATTACAGGACTCAAAGTGCTGCTAGGAATAGAAGGTGAAGATAGGGACGATATGCAGGATCGCCCTGAATTTTTGCATAACTTGGTCACACAATGTGGTTTATAGTAATAGTAACATAAAAACACCGGCATGTTTTGATGTGTTTATTCAATTATTTGCTTGAACCTTCAAGTTGGAAACATAAAGTGAACCCTTGGTTTTTAGTAACCAGTTGAACTTTGCAGCAGATGTTTCCTGAATGTGTTGATCACATCGATCAGGAGGAACTCGACTGTTGTCTTGGATTGATTACTCCCTCCAGCTCGTCTCACAGGATTTAAATGTATTCAAAGGGCCGTTTAGAGCACAATTATCTGTGTTATTACTTTGCATAGAGTACATTAGTCTATAATACGGTGACTTATGCAAACATGTAGGTAGTTCCAAAGGGTTCTTTTTTCTTGGCACCGTACTTCCATGCTAACGCTTTCATTAATGTTCTTGTGGCAGAACATGTCCACTCCTCCGGCCCCTCCGCTGAAGGCTCAGACCAGTCCTCTGGCTAACATGTTCACCCAGGAGAACCACAGCACCACTGGCACCAGCACTACCAACAACAGCATAGGTAATATGGCATGGGATTCATTTGTGTCTTCTTTGGTGACTTCTGCCCTTAGCAGTGCTACACACTGTTTACCTGCGCTTTGTTTCACTTGGATTGGAGAATACGTATTTCAGGATGGTCGTATCAAATAAATGTTTATAATAAATGGTGGTAGGTCTGTGTGTCACCTCTGGCTGAGATACCTTAGCATTGGATGGGCTGTCGTGTGCTACAGATATTCAGAAGGATTCATTCTGTTGACTTTCCCTTTTGGTGCGACCACAACGTTGATATACGTGTCTTATATTGAAGTATCTTAAGAACCCTTATGTTGATTGCTAATGGCTCATGACGTTGTCCTTGTGAGCATGTTAGGATGCCACTTGTACGCTAACTGTTGCTCCTCACTTTTCTTCCTTCCTCACTCGCAGACGAGGAGAACAATCTCGCCAGGTCTGTGTCGGTCGCCACTGGCCTCAACAATATAGTGAAGAGGCCGCGAGTGCGCACCATCTTCCCCCACAACGCCGGCAACAACAACACGCTGCTGAGCTTCGAAGAGGGAGACGTCATCGCCCTGCTCATCCCCGACGAGAGAGACGGCTGGATGTACGGCGAGCTGGAGAAGAGTGGAAAGTGAGTGTTGCATTTGTCTGAATATGTTAGTAAATTCACACGGTGGTGTAGTGGCTAGCACTGTCGCCTCACAGCAAGAGGGCCGCGGGTTCGATTCCCGGTCGGAGCGGTCCTTCTGTGTGGAGTTTGCATGTTCTCCCCGTGGCAGTGTGGGTTCTCTCCGGGCTCTCCGGCTTCCTCCCACAGTCCAAAGACATGCTGCAGGTTAATTGATCTCTAAATGTCCCATAGGTGTGAATGTGAGAGTGAATGGTTGTATGTCCCTACATGTGCCCTCGATGGACTGGCGGCCTGTCCAGGGTGTCCCCTGCCTTCGCCCTATGTCAGCTGGGATAGGCTCCAGCGCCCCCGTGACCCTAATGAGGATAAGCGGTATTGAAAATGGATGGATGTTAGTAAAGACTAAGATTACACGAATAAGGAGAGGCCTGCTGTTCATACAGTACATTTGTGATGCAGTGCATGTATGTGACCAACGTATACTTCAGCTCTCTTCACAGAATATGTGGATTTACCATAATCCCCCCTACACTTCAACATAGATGGTTTTTCAATATGTTCCTCCGCCCTCCAATCGCTTACATGATTGATAAGAGTCGGACATCGCTGGCCAGATGGTCCCTCGTCACGTTGTTATGCTGACCGTGTGCACGCACTCACACAGCTCCAGGCTCACCGAGTGCTGCCCGAGCTGGAACACTCACTGATAATCAAAGTAAAGTATGGCCTGAGGGTGGGATGTGGGATAGCGGACTGGAGGGATGCTCACAGAGTACCACCTGCTCTCCCACACAGACGGGCACCAACCAAGCCCGCTCTGCCCATTTCTCTGATGTCTGATTCTAATTTTTTAAACAGGGATTTGATCTGACATCTGACAAGTGTGTTTTTAAAATGTTAATTATTCATCGGGTTTGATCCTTATCACCGTCAAGAGAAGAAAGGAAGTGAGTTAAAGTCTGGTCATGCTGCTTAGCGGACAGGCCGGGCGAGAATAAAAAGGTTTAAAACGTCTACGTCATCATGTTGGTCGGAGGAGACGAGCTGCGTGTCCCGCAGGTCTCTCCCTGGGTTTCTCCCTTTTGTCTGATATCTGCTTTGATAGTGTATCCCGGCAACTTGCCTGGCAACACCAGGCAGATTCAGATACCCACACACACTGTTGATGGACCGAGGGATGAATGTCAGCAAGGCACTGAGTGATGGACCAATGATGACGTGTATAATCATCATGGTCACTTTTCCGGGATGAATTTGACCACATTTTCTTCTTATTCAAACGGCCGGTGAACGTTAGCACCACGAGCGAGTTGTCCTTGAACATGGTTTTTATTCATTAAAGTTGTTTCAGAGTTCCAGTCGGAAACTCTTCCTTTGATAAATATAAGCTGCTATTAATAGGAGTGAGATTGAGTGACGTGTATTTTCCAGTAGGAGTCTTTTTTTATCTCAGGTGCACAAAGGTAACGCCCATTTTCCATGCCAGATGTGCAAATATTAACATGTATGCACTTGTGTACTTTTAGTGATTAGGAACAATCTTGTGCCACACCAGCACAATGACACACAGTCCTTGGTCTGAGCTTTTGAGAGAGTCGAATGAACATTCCTTTGAATGTGTTTTCAAGCTTAACTAAGATTCAGATCAAGGTGAAAGATTGCTGGAGCACCTGCAGTCTTGAAGGAAGTTTCTTTACCGTGTGTTTGCGTGGGCACGCACGGCTGCTTGAGTCTTACTTCAGTTACCTTCATGGATCTCTGCAGCCTGACATTTAATAAACGAAGATTCATTTAAGCTCCAAACAAACACGAATCGAGATGAGACCTTCTCCACAAGGATTCATTGAAGTCCTTGATTTCCTTTGCTTGTTATATCTAAACCGTCCCTGACCAACCGGGGAGAGTAGCTGTGGAGAAGATTACTTTCATCAAGATAAAGCCATTTGAAATGGTACCCTTTGATCTCTGGTTACAAATCAGAGGCATCCATTCCTGAGCATTTTGCTGCCATAGTTCCCACAGTAAGACCTCCACACAGTTCCTACAATGACACAGAGAAGTGTAAGACCTCCATCGCATCTCCTCAATAGTGTGTTTCTTTATCTTCTGGTCCAGAGATGGAGGAAGTCGTTGCTAATCATTTAGATTCCTGTCAGGAGGATGTAACCATCCCTAACTTGGCTTCTGTGTGTCTGTGCTGCAGGAGGGGCTGGTTCCCTTCATCCTACTGCCGTGCTCTCTCCGAGCCTCTCGTGAATAACAACAGGTAAGGAGACTCCACGTTCCAGCTCTCACACACACACACACACACACACACACACGCACACACGCACACACCAGCAGGTGTTGTGTTGCAGCCAGCTGTATTGTTGGCAGTGTTTCCTCTAGTTACTCATGTTAGTGATAACCTTTCTAATCTTATGGGGACTCTCCCGTTCCTCAACCTTTGATTCCTGCTGTTTCCTCAATCTTTTAACCGTTTAAAACGATGTTTGTTTTGTGTTGCATTATATAACGCAGTGGGAGGGATGTATTCTTTAAAGTGTTTATACACCCTAAAAAAGACAGTTTGCTCATAAATTCACCATCCTGGTCCTTTTGTCCTTTTGGGGACCGTCCACTGACTGCATTTAGTTTTTGCCCCTAACCTTATTTTTATCATTATGCCTATAAGCCAAACCCTAAACTTAAGATACAGCCCTTGAAGATGAAGTGGCTTTATTCTTCCCCTCTCCTACAACCTTCTTCACCTCCATCTTTCATCCTTTCTTTTCCTTCATATATCTATTTGTAACCCCCCTTCCCCCCCGCCTGCTCCTCCACAGTGTGTCGGGGGTCCCGTACCGCAGTAGAAGTGTGGTCAACCTCCACCATCAGGACACGGAGACCGACGAGGCGACCATGGTGCTCCCCCCGGCGGACTACCGTGGCGTCTCGCAGCGCACCGCCGTCAACAACATCAGCACCATCGCCACAAACTACAACCACCAGCATTCCCCAACGCCCTCTGCAGCCTCCTCCTCGTCAGATCACCACACGGTGTGTGTGTGTGTGTGTGTGTGTGTGTGTGTGTGTGTGTGTGTGTGTGTGTGTGTGTGTGTGTGTGTGTGTGTGTGTGTGTGTGTGTGTGTGTGTGTGTGTGTGTGTGTGTGTGTGTGTGTGTGTGTGTGTGTGTGTGTGTGTGTGTGTGTGTGTGTGTGTGTGTGTGTGTGTGTGTGTGTGTGTGTGTGTGTGTGTGTGTGTGTGTGTGTGTGTGTGTGTGTGAGTGACCACAGCCTGATACACTCTGGGACTGTTTGAGTTTGCTGTCGACTTCTATGGAGTGAATATCTTCAAATGCATGTGAGGCACATACTTAACTACTAGTTATTATGTTTCAATCTCTGCTTGTACAAACAATACAAGGCTGATTTAAGCTTATTTTCTTTCATGGCAATTAGGCTCATTTGAGGCTAAGGTTGTAGATAATATTGGAGGATGACTCATTTATCATGAAGACAACAACAGTGTTGTTTACCTTTTTCTTATGAGGTTTACGTTGCTCAAACTGCTGCTTATGTAAAAACCTCCAGTCGGGATTATAGACATTAAATTATCCATAGGTGTAAATGCATGAAGAAGCATTGTTGGTTCTTTCCAGCTCCCGTGACCCTGAACAGGACATGCAGTTATAGAACATAGAAGGATGGATTTTGAAACATCACCATAGTAACCAACCATAGATTTAGATAAATATTCTTTGTGTGGGAGACAAAAAGACAAAATATCTGGATTGTGTTGGCGAATGCAAGCTTCACTCAGGAATGTGGGTCCTCTCTCTCTGCTCCTCCTCATGGTCGTTGGGGCTGGAGACAGAGAACTGACTCTGGGTCAGCAGTACCCTCATTTAATGAACACATAACCCTTCTCTAGTCTACCTGGAGACTTCTGATGACATGTTGCACTTGTTTATACATTATTAGTTCCATGTTTCAAAATGTTTGGAACATCTCACACAAACTGTCTTCAGTCAAGTGGCTGATAACCCATCTAATAGAGACTCAGTTCCCGAACAGCTGGAAGACTTAAGAGATATATTGTACAATGATACACAAGTTTACCATATGGACTAGAATTGACACTCTGGGTGATAGAAGTCACTGCAAGTTGTCCATTGTTATGCCCTGAAGCTATTTATATACTTTATAAAAAGTGTTTATTATTGAAGCTTTCCAACCAAACACACTGACAACAGTCTCTCTCTCGCTCTCTTTTATATATATATATATATGTATATATATATATATATATATATATATCTCGCACACACATCCGGTCTACATCTCTCCACCACTGACTCTGCTTTGTGGTGGGATTCCACTCCCGGTGAACCCGATACCGGCTTCCCTCTCGGCCGCTCTCTCTTCCTCCTTTCAGTTTCTCCCGTCATTGTTTGTCTGTTAATCTCAACATCGGTACTTTTGTCTCCATCTTCAAGCATCTCCTTTCAGTTTATCCTCCGTTCGTTCTCTGCTGCTTCAACTCCTCACAAACGCAGATCTCAGAATAGACTTCTGTAATACTACTCATAATTCATGCTCAGAGTGGGCGGCTGAAGCTGTCTGCACATGTTTGTGTTGTTGGGTTTGTTGGTTGCAACATTCATGGGCATTATTGTCAGTATGATACGTGTGCTGCATCACAAACTGAGTAAGGGCAAGTGGTAGAGTGTGTTTCCTCTGCACTGATACTGGGAGGAAGTCAGTCACTCTAAAATATCATCTGTACAAGAGCTATATGTACAGATTTCCCTTCACGTCAAACTAATTGGAAATTATTTTTCACTGTTGTGGGTTTGTCCAGAGACAAAAAAGGGGAGAGGAGAGGAGGAGAGAGGAGGAGAGAGGAGGAGAGAGGAGAGGAGAGGAGAGGAGAGGAGAGGAGAGGAGAGGAGGAGGAGGAGGAGGAGGAGGAGGAGGAGGAGGAGGAGGAGGAGGAGGAGGAGGAGGAGGAGAGAGGATGGGTTACCCTGTAATGCACCAGCAAAGAAAAATGTTTCACTGTTTCTGTGCTTTTCGTGGAGGAAAGGAAAAGAACTCCCAGGAATGAATGCATTTCGAGGCTGGAGGCAAACGGGAGGGAGAGTGATGAGAGAGGAAGTTAAAGACTGAACCACTTTGTCCACAGACGTCAGTCACTCTGTCCTCCTCTGACCTCTTGTGGAGTCTCTGCAGTACTGCAGGTTGATAACGAGGAAAAGGCCAAAGGGAACAGTTTACGCAACAGTGTCCAAAATGACTCCCTAGTTTAGTCATTCACTGCTCCCTGTATGATAGACTAGTATACTTTGAAGTAAATGGAGATTTCGGACCCTAATTAATCCATTTGTGTGAAACTTGAATTTCTGTGAAGAAATTAGGATAATTATATCCTCATTTCTCCTCACCTTCAGGGTTTAGCCCCGCCCTAAAAGTCATAAGAAAACCTTCTGTGGTTAATTGTGACTTGAATTTCCAGAAGGTCCAGATTCCAGAGGTGTGTGTGTGTGTGTGTGTGTGTGTGTGTGTGTGTGTGTGTGTGTGTGTGTGTGTGTGTGTGTGTGTGTGTGTGTGTGTGTGTGTGTGTGTGTGTGTGTGTGTGTGTGTGTGTGTGTGTGTGTGTGTGTGTGTGTGTGTGTGTGTGTGTGTGTGTGTGTGTGTGTGTGTGTGTGTGTGTGTGTGTGTGTGTGTGTGTGTGTGTGTGTGTGTGTGTGTGTGTGTGTGTGATGTACTTGATGATGGTGAACCTGTGTTTCTCTCCACAGGCAGCGCAGCCTAACGGCACCACAAGACCTCAGCCTGCTTACCTCGCGTGAGTCTCACAAGCACGCGCCCGAGATGCTGCGCCTTCCTTTCTCCCACTCAGACATGCACTCATCACTCATCTCTGCTGCCTTTTCACAGGGGAGGGAACCCATTCTCCACAGTCCGGCTACGTCCAACGGTCACCAACGACCGTTCCGCACCGGTCGTCTGATCGGTCCACATTTACGCTCCATTACCACAACTTCCTGTCCGCCTTCCTGCGTCATCTGACGGGGACGTGCCGCTCCGCCTTCACTGGTCTGGAACCAGGCAGAACTTGGCCAGCACAGACGAAACAATGGGATCCCCTCACTGCTACTCTCACGTTGAAGTATTCTGGGACCGTTTTATTTTCCAAAACAGATGCTCACATATTTAAGATATATATAGATATATATTTTGCCTATGTTGTCCCTCCGTCTGTGGTGGTGATGTTTGAAGGACCACATGCTTACCGACACTTGAGAAATGGATGAATGAAAGCGGTCAAAGGAAATACTGCGACGTATTAATGCTGATGTTGCTTGTTCATTGACGGTTGCCACAGGACAGCAGGAGAGCGCACTTCAGAGGATCTCTGCATTGCTCCTTCAGGTCCTTATTAAAATGTTGTTGCTGCAAGGACAGAAATCCCTCCAAAAATCCTTGGTCCCTCTTGTATATACACTTGTTCAACAGTCCTTTGCCATCTCGACAGGACGCTCGCCTTAAGGACACAAACAGAACTTCTGTAAAGAAATATCAGTTCACTGTTGTGTTCTCCAAACTGTGGACAACCGCCTCATCTTCACATTGGCAGTGCAACCATTTCTGCTTTAATCATTGCACATGCAATTTTAAGACCACAGTCTGTAGACTTGTTTTTGACCCACATTACAATCTTAATAGAATTTGCTGTATGAAAAATAAAGATGTATTTCTTCAATTTGCCGTTTTCTTTATCATGCACAAGTCTACAAAGTGTGTCTGCTCTTTTGTATTCCTTTGTTCGTATGAGAAGTAACATCATATTTTAGTTTTAAAAAACTCTTTCCTTTGAGAAAAAAAAAATGAAATCAAGCAAGTAGTCAAAAACATGAGTAGCATTCATTTTTAATTACAGTAACCGATCTATAAAAAGTAAGAACCTCAATCATAAGAGCGTGCGTAGTGTGTTGTCTAAAGCAAGATTTTCTTTAAAATCACTTCCACAGTTCTCTCTCCTGCCAAAGACGGTTCTAGAACATCTGGCTGAGATGGAAGACGTGGACACGGACACGCTGCAGATACAGGGACAAAGACCTTCTACTTGATTGTCTGGTTGGGAGGAATGGGGCAGGGTGACTTGTCAGAGTACTAAGATAAAAATCCAGAGGTTACACAGATTTCTTCAGTTTTCACTCAGCATGCTTCCTCGACGTGAAACTCTGCAGATTAAAGGAGTCCTCGAAGTAGGTAGAAGTCCGAAGTAAAACAGTGATTGAGGTTGTAAAGTGGAGGGCGTTTCAGATTGTGTGTACCTGAGGTCTGCATTGGCCCTGGAAAAGCACAACCCAGCAGAATAGTCAAACTATCAGTGCAAATATGGCCCCTAGAAATCGTATCGACAAACAGACATAATGGTGCAGGCTGTGTCTGAAACGAGTCCATCGCTTTACATCTTTTTGATGAAGTATGCTTTTTTTCCTTTGACACAGCCAAAAACAAACATTTAAAAAAAGTTTCCATTTCTGTAAAAAGCAAAGCATCCTATGCAGTACGCAGCGTGCCAACCAAAACAAAAAGGTAAGCACGTGTTTTCGTTCATTCTGGCTTGAAAAAAACATGAAGGAATCTGCTCAGATCCTCTGATAACTGAGCTAGATCTACAGGAGGAATCATGACTGATCACTCAGCATGTCGTGAAGGCACTGACAACAGCTGGACACTTATTAAGATAGAATATATCCTCAACTGGCAGATGTAAATAGATTTTCCTCAAATAAAACATAATTCACGGTAATATCTTGATAATTTGTTGTACATGACGGCAACAGCAAAATTAAGACAAGAAAAGAAAATAAAAGACATAAATGCTGGATTATGTGTGTGTATGCATGGGAGCACGAGCAGGTGCAGTTTGGTCCCTCTAGCCGAAGGTGGCGCCGCAGTTGGGACACCTTCTCTGACGCAGTGCGAAGCAGAAGAGGAGACCGAGGGGGAAGAAGAAGATGGCACACAGGATCCCGAGGCAAGTGAAGTCATCCTCCAGGACACCAACTCTGCAACACACACACACACATCAATGTCTGTCTGAAGTGTCATCACTGCATACTTGTATCCAGTGAGACATTAGTGTCACATTGTCAGAATTAGCATATTAATTATCGAGTTATGGCCAAAAACGTGTTTTGCGAGGTAACTGACTTTCAACCACCAAATTCTAATCAGTTCATCCTTAAGTCCAAATGGACGTTTGTGAGTTCCTGAAATATCGTGTTCACAAGATTGGGACGTTTGTACGGGTCTTGCAGAATAAACAATGTACAGTTTATTATTATTAATAGGTCATAGAAGGCCACGGTCTGAGCAGCATCACATTGTGATGGAAGGTCCTGAATGCTTCTCTGAAGTCTCTCCTCATCTCCAACCTGAACCATGTCCTGACCTAAAAGAACTCAAAGTTAAATTGGCCAATTCGTTACTGCTGTCCTTTTTTGAAATCATCCGCGGTTAAAGTGTGCAAACACGTGTCCTTTTAAAAAAGGTACAAAAGGTCGAGAAGTAGCAAGGGGGGGCGTCTCCTGTGACATTCAGACCAACGTTAACAAAAGATTGTCAGAACATGAAGCCACCAGTATTGAAGCTCTCCGAGCAGTGAACACCACGGTCACATGACCGCTCCGCACCAATCGGGACGGCCAGTAAATCTGCTGCAGGCCTCAAGAAGGAATTAACAAATGCAAAGTTTCAAACTAGACCCTCGAGAGATGGGACAGCAGTAAAAAAAGACTTCACTTAAATATGAAGTTCTGACATTTGGGGTGTAGATACAATAGAAATAATCTTGATAAATAGGCCTTAATCACTAAAACAGGGCATGCTTACATAAGACAGTGTTTGATCTACCGCGGCACCACGTGCCGCTAGTGAGTATGTACACAATGTTTTTGTACACTGGTGCCAGGAACTGTGGCTTTTACTGACCGAGTAAACATGGCCAGCAGACTAAAACTCTACCAGACACTCAAGACTTCTGAATGTTGTACGTACTGTGGTCATAAACAGCATCCTGGTGTGTATGATATCAAATGTCAGGGAGCAGCATGTATAACAGTAAACGATCAGGCACATATTAACCATGTGAACAGAAGGATTCATTCCCCTCGTGACAACAACCACCTATCCTGCTACGAGAATGAAAGCCGGCTCCCGTATGTCCCTGGAGTGGATATAGATTTTATTATTCACATACAGCAAGTGGATGGGAGGGCATCTTATTCTCATTTGCTTTTGTTTTTGTAAACTGCGTCCTGTAGCCACCTTGGCCTGGATCTGCCCAGTCACATGTTTGAGGCTGAAATCATCTGACAGGAAGTCGACTCAGTGAAACCATGTTCCAAAACTGAAAGTCACGTCCGCAAAGTGGACAGAACTTCAGTCACAGTGAACATCTTTACCCTGAAGTACAGCTCCATACACATCTACGTGTGTGTGTGTGTGTGTGTGTGCGTACTCACCTGCAGGCCGGGCAGCCCCCTACCACCACCACAGACGGCTGTAAGATGGTGTAAGTCCCAGCGTAGGGCTGCTGAGCTATGGCAGGGTTCATGTGGGCGGGTGGGAACCCTGAGGTTGAGAACATATTTGGGTTTGTTTTTAACAATCAAACATGTCAACATATCATGCATCATGTTTGGCTTTTTTGTGACTGTGTTGCCATTCACAAGTTCACTGACCCTCTGGGCATATTGATTTTGTTGGTGTGTGACAGTCAACTTTGATACCATAAGCATGCTTGTTCATAACATGTGAGACATAACACTACCACTCCTAATGGAGCCGTTTAGCTCTATAAATACGTGCACTCTTCTATAATAATCGCTCCTGTCATCTTCACAGAACACCATGTAAGTTATCAACCAGGAAGTTACAAACAATGAGACTTGATATTAGGACAGAGTGACTTCCTTGTGGCTGCAGCTCTTATACAATCAGAAGAAGAAAAGCAGACATAATATCCACGGCTGTCCCATTAAAACCTCCAGACATGCTGTGTTGTCATAGTAACGCCGAGTGGTGATTGTTGGTGAATCATATTCACGTTTAAAACAAAAACGGGTCCGTATACCAAACATGGCTCGTGCTCTACTGCGCATGCGTAGCACTTGATAAACGAAACTTATTTGTGCTCCTCAAGTCGGACTCGGCGGTTCAAACCGAGCCCCCTTTGAGACCACAAGAGAGGGACTCTGCGAGACCCGAGTCACAACAAAGCGGTCTTCCCGTCTCTCGCTGCACGTTCCGGTAAATGCGGAACACGTTACTACCGTAAACGGGGCTACTTGCCTTGTCCGCCGGGGTACGGGTAGGGCGGCGGCGGCGCCGGCGAGGGGATGGCCCCGTAGCCGGGCTGCGGCGGGGGGCCGTACTCATACGCCCCCGGGACGCTGGCGTAGGCGGGCGGTCTGTCCCGGAGAAGAGGCTTGCTGTCCACCATCTCGACCGACGGGCGGCGTCGTCTGCCCGGAACTTTGACTTGTTCGGCCGCAACGCTGAACTCCGGTGACTCGGCCGTGTGACGTCACACACGCAGTGGCGACACAAACAAAGGAACGACGCTGCGCACAAATGAAACTTCGTCCCTCTCCATGCGCCAACTTGGTCCTCCTTGGCGCAACAACCCTCAATATTTCGCAAATGTCCACTTTAAAAGAAGGGAAGGCCCGAGTCTCTCTGGCTGTAGTTAACTCAACGCCATGCCGCTCCCGGTGGTCAGTCCGTTGGCACAACACGACAGCAACCGGTCATCACCGCGTCTTTAACTCGGCTGGAAGTCAGCAGGCGGTCCTTCTGTCTGGAAGTCACAAGAGAAGAATCACGTGACGAGCCGCTGTAGCGCTCTGCGCACGGGACGCTTTCTTAAAGCGACAGGCGCGCTGCTGCATGCGGCCGCTGCATGCGGCGGCTGCTGCATGCGGCTGCTGCATGCGGCTGCTGCATGCGGCTGCTGCATGCGGCCGCATGCAGCAGCCGCAAGCAGCGCACCGTGACCTCCCGGTGCAGGCGGGCGGGCCCGATGGTACACACGTAATGAAGTCAGCGACATGCAATGCATCAGGTTAGATATTAATGTGTTCATTATGACTTGGTTACCCTTCATGTTGCATAATATTGGATTCACGTCCCCAGATTTAGAGATGTACATTTATAATATGTAATAATAATAAATATTATGTATATGATGACTGTTGATGATGACCTGGGACCCCGAAGGACGAGGGAGCTGTCCGGTGGACTCGTTGTTCACCCCTAAAGATGATGTTTTGGGATTATTATGTATACTACATTTGAGTGCTGTTGCTGTGCTAATTTGAGCTATCTTATATACTGTTGGTTAGCAATGCATCATATTATATCATCTCTAAAAAGTCCACTTAGGAAAAAAGCTCTATTTTCAGACTTTTTAAATATTCTATTTATCTTAAGAAGTGTTTCCTTAACACACAAAGGAGCACTTTATCCTTCAGTTTATTTAAGAACACCTCATATATATATATATATATATATATATATATATATAGCCACATTTTGACAGGAATGTAAAATAAAAAGTGTGAAAAGTAAAAGTAACATGCTGTCAGACAAACATAGTGAAGTGAAAAGCCTCTGAGGTGGAGTAGTATAGTTTATACAGATTTATACGGTTGCATATACTCAAGTAAATAAAAAAGTCCCTGCAAACCTACTCGAGTGGGCCAGTCCTCTGTAAATGGACCCAAACGTCCGGTTGTCTGTAGCCTAACATGTAAAACCAACCTCGGGATCAATAATTCATCTAGCGCTGAATAAATTATTAAATATGCGCGTCAATCAGCGGGGTGTCGGAAAAAAAGTATCAGGAGCTCATCGGGCTCCACCAATAGGAGCACGAGATCACGCGCTCCTGCAAGCGCTTCGACCAATCAGAGCGACGCGTCCTCCATTTCCTGTTGTGGTCTCGGGAGTGCGACCCGGAGCATTCCTCCGGTCCCGGAACGGGATGAAACGCCGCAGCCGCAACACGCGTGAATGACTGTTCGCCTCCAAAGTGTTGCTCGCGACAGCGCCTCGTGCCAGTGACGGCGGAGCGGCTGAAGGCCTCCGAGGGTCCGCGGACCGGTGCCTGAACCCTCGGAGGTGTAAACAGCTTAGACCACTTTGCGGCATTCGACTCCATGTCGGAGTTTTCGCCGCTGCTTTGCACGTTTTAACTTCCGTCGCTAACCGGGCTGAACGTGTCGTCGCGTGCGCCTCGGGACACGGCAGGTGTCGGCTGCTGCACCTGATGTCACGTCGCGTGTGTTGATTTCCCCTCGACAACCGCGGATCGGACACCTATATTCAGGTGACGTGCTGTGTGTGTGCGCGCGTGCGCGTGTGTAAAGATGCACTGCAGACGCAAAGGTTTAGTTAATGATAAGACATCTAATGTGAAGGGCTTCGTGTCCTCTTGTTGAATGAGGATGACGTTCACGCTGGAGATCACAATCATTAATATCGCATGTCAATAAACCGCTCGAGGCGCAGCGACTCAATATTGTAGCGGATTAGTGTCAAGTTAGGCAGCCAGAATAAACGGCACACTTCCGGTCAGAGATTTCAAGTTAAAAGCCCGTTGCCACGTTTTAGTGACAACATTCCCAAATGAATTTCACAATTTTGAGAAAAAGTAAGGTAAAAAACAGTATGAGACTAAATTCAAGACTGAAGTTCAAACTTTGAGAGTAAAGTTGGAATATAATAATAGAAAATGACCATAATTCTGACGATATGACATCGCATTACATATACATGTCTTGTACGTCTCTAATCCTCTTTCTTATTCATATTCACAGGTACATCTAAATGTAAATGCAGCCTTTACTCAAGGTTGGGGCCCTTCGGGATATAAATAACGCTCAAGGGCATAAAATACATATTGGACAGCTTGGAAAGATGAGTGCTGTCTTGCTGTCTCCATTCAGGGGCCACCATGCCCATCACGCTGCTGTGGGCCGTGGATGTGTATGGCAGGGTGTACAGCCTCTCCACCGCTGGCCAGCGCTGGGAGCGTGCAGACGACCTGCTGCTGGAGCTGAAGCGTGTCACCGCGGGTAAGGGGCGCTGCTGGGGCATCGGCTGCGACCACCACGTTTACCTCAACATGATGCCCAGTGAGACCTCCATCCGCTACCGGGAGGAGACTTATGAAAACCAGGTATGTCGAGACACTTACGAAGTAGACGCTGTGTGTCGTTAAGGCTCAAGCGCTGTTGCTCATGTGTGTGTTTCCAGAGGTGGAACCCGGTGGACAACTTCACCGACACACTGCTGCCCACCGACCGCTGGCCGTGGAGCGACGTGACCGGGATGACTCCTCAACCGCTCCACAGCTTTGAGCTGCCCTCCCGCAGCTGGGAGTGGGAGGGAGACTGGTATGTGGATCAGAGCTGTGGAGAACCCAACCCGACTGGGGTAAGAAACAACATGCAGTCCTTTGTAATGTATGTCTATGCATCAATCTTGCTTTCTGTCTTTCTAATTTTGATGCACGTGTTATAAAGTGTGTTACCACACTTGACGTCCTACTCCAGCTCGGTTTGTGTGTCTCTTTAGGGATGGGAGTATGCAGTCGACTTCCCCGCCAACTTCTCCCCCGACAAGAAGTGGAACTCTTGTGTGCGTCGCAGACGGTGGATCCGCTACAGGAGATACACAGCACAAGGCAGCTGGGCCAAAGTGTGGACACTCTCTGGTTCTAGAAATAAAAAGGTTGAGCACAGGTCCGACGGGAGATTCAAGCCACGCCCTGTGTTTCTGCAGATCCCCCTGGACTATCCCAGGAAGCCGCCGCTGCCGCTCTGTGACATCAGCTGTGGTGGTTGGGAGATGAGCGACCAGTCTGGAAGGTATCCCTACCTCTGGGGCGTGTCCCAACAAGGAGAGGTCAGTCTGCTGGACCAACAGTCCAATGTTTTAGTGCATGTGAAGTACACTTAGCTAGAGTGAAGGATTCCATGCTCCCCTGGGGTTTATTAGAAAACAGTGTTCAGTGTTCTGATTGTAAAAGTTGATGCAGCACCGACTGTGTGTATTCCCCTCTAGACGACCTCTACACTGCTGTAACAGTCCATTCATACAGGCTAACATGAGATAACATGCTTCTAATGTAGGTCTCAGTCACATATTCGAGCAACAAGCTGCTTTTTAGTGCAGTTCACTTTACATTTCTGTCCACAAGAGGGCAGTATGACTTCATACAACTGACATTGTCAAACTTAAAGGTGCTCTGAATCCTGTATACATATAGTATAAAAGTATGCATCCATTTGATGCTCTATTAATGATCTATATGGATACCTCCTTATGGACCATGCTATGCCAGACCCCACCCAGTCCCATCTTAAGACTCTATCTTTACCCTGCAGGTGTGGTTCAGGGAGGGCATCCACCCTCGGGTCCCAGAGGGCTCCGGATGGGAGGAGGTAGAAGTGCCCAAGGAGGTGGCTCAGTTATCGGCCGGCCCCGGAGACCTCCTGTGGGCATTACTGTGGGATGGGAACCTGCTGGTCCGTACTGGCCTCAGCCTGGACAGCCCGACTGGTCAGCATTCACTGTCATTCACATTTACACCTAAATTATTTCACACTAAGTCTAATCTTTGCTCCTTTTTTTTTTTTTGTGAAATTGGACACTTTTCAGCATTGACTGTAACCCAAGTCTCACCAGCCTGTGGTGTTGTCATGTGGGAACCAAAGAAAAGAAGCTCGATATAAACAGCCCGCAAAGATACCAGCAGCAATACATCGTTACATTTTTAAAATAAGTCAAATCTGATGGTTTAAGCTTAAACGTCACCTGAACAAAATGTGTCATTAAAGCCTGGTTTGGCTTTGTAGAGCAGAACCTTTTACACAGTAAAGGTGACAGCTTGAGGTACGATCTTACCTCCATGTCAGTAAACAGGCAGCATTTCTCTTCCACCAGGCACATCGTGGGTGGAGGTGGAATCACCAGGAAAGGAGGTTGAGGCGCTTCACGTGGCCGTTGGAGTTAGTGTGGTCTGGGTGGTCACCAAAGACTACAAGGTGAATGGATACTCCTCACACCGACTAGCTGGTGTTCATTGTGATGGTAACGTGTGTGTGTGTGTGTGTGTCCAGGTGTGGTTCAGGCGTGGCGTGAACTCACACAACCCTCGCGGCTCCGGCTGGATCAGCATCGGAGGGGAGATGATGGTGGTGGATGTCGGACTCAATGAGCAGGTGAAAAGATTTCTCTTGATCATTTCACCTTTTGGATGAGAGCCTTCTCACAATATATTGAGTTTCCCCTTTAAGATCTAATTCAAAAGCCACTGAATGTAATTGTGTTGTTCTAACAAACATGTAGGTTCAACAATGTTGTTACTGGAGGATGTTTCCAGTCCCTCTAGCTGCTTCCCCTCTGATTCATTTACCCTCAGCTTTTGGATCTGGTTTCAGGATGATCCAGATCCGGGTTGGGGTCAGGGGCGCCGGTCTCTGTGTCTCACTGCTGAAGACTTTGCTAGCACTGCAAACACACAGCTCACACCTCCTCAGGCCCAGCCTTATATATCCCCAGACGATATTCCTCCTGGCTCATTAGAAGCTGGCCAAGCCGTCGTCATCATATCCCATATTTCATATTTCAGGGTTGGATATGGATAATTATGGATATAGCTTGTGGCAGGTGCCAGTGTTACAGTATATGGCCTTTATAAAGCTACAGTTGACCTTCTAGTGTCACTGATGCACCTTTGAAGAGGGAAGACAAGTGTTGTTCTATTTTATCGGACAGGATTCTGCCATTTATATCCTATTAGTTTTTAGTTGATGCTAATACTGAATGGTGTGATTGTTGTGTTTCCCCTTTGTTGTTGGACATAGTTTTCTTCTCTCTTTCCGTCAGGTGTGGGCGGTCGGTGAGGACCGAGGCCTGTACTTCAGAATGGGCGTGACGCAGTCTGAACCAAGTGGGAGCGGCTGGATTCCTGTTTCTGCCCAATGGGGGAACAGTAAAGAGGTTGTCCCGCCCAGGTCTGAATAAACGATCACGTTTATCTCCTTGAATCGTGTAATGAAACCGCTCTGATTATATCCCGTATCTTCTCCTGCTCTGTCCATATGCGGTTGTGTTTCATAGGAAGGAGTGCCAGCTGGCTCAGGCCTCAAAAGGCTCCCTTCTGAGCTGCACCGACTCCGACTCTGAGTTTGGTCCTCCTGATCCACAAAACACTGAAGACGTCCCGGCCCTGCAGGCTGCAGCCTCCTCTGTTGTCCCTTTAGGGGGAAACGACACACCTCCACCTCCCCTGAAAACAGAGGACCGTCCCTCGGCCTTACAACAGGATGCCCCCAAACCATTTATTCCTGCAAGCGACAGCTTCATCAACAGCCTGGTGTCAGACCGGGACAAAACCTCCACTGCCCAACCCCCCATCACAAAGGTACCGCAGGAAGAAGTCACGGAGCCGTCCCCAGCTCCGATCCTCCCGACCCCCGAGGCTGCAGGACACGACGTCCCCTGGATGAATGTGGATTTGGAGGGAGCAGAAGCAGCTCGATGTGCGCAGGCGGCGGGGCCCTCGACGGGCGCCCTGGGGACTCTGGGGACCTCTCAGGGTGTTGGAGAAGAGGACGCACCGGTGTGGACCTGGATCTCTGGTGGAGGCTGCGATGTGGACGCAAGTTCACAGATCAGCTGGCTTAGTCCCTCAGGTACACGGGCAGCCAGTATGCAGGGAGTTTAAGTATTTATGTAAATTTACCGACAAATAAATGTCACACAATCCTCCAAAAAAACTGCATGTTGTAAAATGTGAAGGTGAGCTGATGGCTTATTGCATGTCAATGTAGTCTTATCTGTTCATCTGACATGTACTGTTACACGTATAGAGATGGATTGTGCGTGTCACCTCTCTGGTTGTCTGTCAGGTCCTCTCACCAGCTCCCTGTCTCTGACTCCAGTGCAGTCGGCAGCGTGGAGCGAACAGCAGCAGCAGCACCGAGAGATCAGCAAGAAACCGCTGGAGAAAAGCCACGTAAGACACGTGTTTGACACTTCCTCTTAAACGCAGACGTTCCGACTCGGATTAATCATGCCTCCTTCCGTGTGGTCACATCCTCCCGTTGCCCTGGCCAGTCGGTGTGGGTGCGTAAAGGGGCGCTGCGCTGGTGGAGGGACTGGAAGCCTCAGCGCTGGGTGGATGTGGCCGTTGCTCTCGAGCAGTCCAGCGAGTCTGACGGCAGGAAGGACAGCATTTTCTTTGTCTACTACACACAGTATGATGAGAAAAAGGTTGGTTCCGGTCAGTTCCATTCTCACCTGTCTGCTCACGGCTGTTGGCTCTCTTCATCTTTCGTCTCTCTTCCCAGTACCTTCATGTGTTTATACATGAAGTGACAGCGCTGGTTCCAGTGGTCATGGACTGCCACTATGCCTTTGCTGTGTACACCACCCAGAGGACCAAACAGAGGTGGCCTCTGGTTCTGGCAGCACAAACTGAAAAGGACATGAATGACTGGGTAACAGTTGCACAGACAAACACATATTTTGTAAGCACACAGAGGAAATGCAACTGCACGTTAAGTCGATTGTTTCATGTTTTACTCGAGTGGTATTGACGTGGTTTCTGGGTCTGTGTGTTTAGCTGTGCCTGTTGACTGACTGTTGCCTCGAGTGTCGAGGGATCACAGGACCCTCATCCAGACAGGCCCTGTGGGCCACAACCTCAAAGGGAGACGTCATGGTCCACGAGCCGTCCTTCTCTCTGGAAGCCGCTGCACACACACTGGCCTGTGACCTCATGTGAGACTGATACCAAATGTAGCCTCGGTCTGCCTGTTGTCATTCGCTCTCTTTCCGGTAGATCAGCTTTCTTTTGTGTGCCTACGTTGTCTTTCTTCTGCACGTCACTAACATGCTAACACACTGCAGCACCTTGTCAATAACGTGGCTAACACCGGGTGCTTCTGCTGTGGTGCTGCAGGTTCTGGCGGCAGGTCCCGGGTCACCTGCGCTGTGTAGAGTCTAACAGTCTGGGGCTGGTGTGGGGCATCGGGTGGGACGGCGCCGCCTGGGTCTACAGCCCGGGTAAACTTAGCCCTATGTTTCTATGTAATCATCTCCCTGATATTCAGAACCTGAGGAAAGATATAAACACTTTTGGTTTTTGCTACCATTCATCACGAGTGCAAATAATAGGTCTAGATGAATAAATGTTTGTTCGTGAGCACTTGACAGCATCATCATTACACGTGTGGCTCGTCACGTTAAGAGACCTGCTGTTGGTGTTCAGCTCCAAGGAAGAAACCTTTTTTCCCAGCAGTCATTTTGACATTTCCTAGCAGGGCCAACAGGTGTAATTTACGTAATTATGGTCCCAATACTGTTTGATTTGTGTGTCACAGTCCTTCCAGGGAACAGATGTGCGCATTAATAATGTTATTGATTACACCTGTGTTTACCCTGCAGCGATGTGCCCAGTAGGCTGCTGTGAACAGACGTTGTGTACAGAGGTCAGCATGAGGTGATGGACCAACAACGGGCTTCAGGATCTTTAACATGAACTCATGAAGCAGCTCCTTTAAAACCTGTGGTGGTGCATGTCGGCCTTTTATTGTGACGAGGCACACCTGTGTCCTCATGGGCTACACCTGTCAGGTGGACGGGAGTCTTCAACACCCATTCAAGCTCCTTTGTTCACACAATTTGAGACAAATAAGGATTTTGATTTCAGCTTCTTGAAAAATGGGAGCAAAAAGAAAAGTGTTAAATTTTTTCAGTGTGTGTGTAGAAATCATTTTTATAAGTGGCGCGGTAAAATTGATCTGTGACAATTTGTAGTGACTGCTTAAATATGTATCAAGTAAACATGGAAAATATTTGCTAGTAAAACTTCTCACGGTTAGATTCCATGTTACTTTACATTTGCTTGATCCATAATCTATAATTGGTACAAGAAAACAGCTGTTTTCTTTAAATATCAAAGGTATGTCACTTATATAATGATGTACTTGCTAACACATAAGACATAATCAGCTTGTGTGTGCAGCTGTAGAGACGCACCACATCTGTAGCTAAGTCATTGCTAGCTTGACGTGTGTTCACGCCAGGAGCTGCAGCTCAGCTGCAGCAGCAGACGGATGTGAGGAGTGTCCACGTGTATGAGAATCAAAGGTGGAACCCGATGACCGGATATGCAGACAAGTAGGAACATTTCATCTTGTACAAATGTCCTTAATCATTGCAGCTGTCGACGGGTCTGTGACTCCTGAAAACATCAACTTTCTGTTTGCTTTTCCTCCAGAGGACTTCCTACTGACCGGCCTATGTGGAGTGATGAGAGCGGCCTGAAGGAGTGCAGCAAAGGAAACACACACCCGCCCTCCCCTCAGTGGTCCTGGGTAGGTGTGATTGAAACCGCATTTGATTTCTTGTTCCATCCCCGGCTTATTCTCCCCCACTAATCTGTCTTCCAGGTGTCAGAGTGGGCTGTGGACGCCAACGTCCCTGGAGGGACAGACAAAGAAGGCTGGCAGTACGCGGCAGACTTCCCCACGTACGTTCTTATTATTATTAAAAGATCCGCGTTGTCAGAAACGGAGGTGTTCCATTTGTCTGGTCTCCCTCCCACAGGACGTTTCATGGCCACAAAACCATGAAAGACTTTGTCCGGCGCAGAAGATGGACGAGGTAATCAACACACACACACTCACATTTCTGTGGTTTGCAACTCAGTTTCTTTGGCTTTTTAAAACAATCCTATATTCTGCGTGCAGGAAGTGTAAGATCACATTGAGAGGTCCGTGGCAGCAGGTCCCGCCCATCCGTCTCAGTGACATCTCTCTGATGCCGTGCCTGGCCCAGAGCCGGATGGAGCAGGTCCCCGTCTGGGCCCTCAGCGACAAGGGAGACGTCCTGTGTCGGCTGGGTGCCAGCCCCCAAAATCCTGCGGTGAGATTTGCTGACTCTAAACATGCAGTTGCTTTTAGAGCTTAAGAGAGATTCACAGTGAGTGCAGCAGGAACTATTCCTAGATGTACTGAATATATTCCTCGAACTTTGATTCTTATGACGTCATTGTAATTCCTTCACAGTGTTTGTATTCGTCTTGTTCTCTGCAAACGTCTTCTCTCCAACTCGTGTGTCTGACCCACAGGGAAGCTCCTGGCTGCACGTTGGCACAGACCAGCCCTTTAAGTCCATCTCTATCGGCGGAGCCAACCAGGTGTGGGCCATCGCAAAGGACGGCGCTGTGTTCTACAGAGGGTCCGTCTCCCCACAAAGCCCTGCAGGTCTGTTGAAGATGTGAAGCAGGTATCACGCATCGTACCTGCACGGCAAACGTCTAAATGCTCTTATGGGAAATGTGCAGCACATCAAACATACCATCTACCCGGTAAACTTTGCAGCGCTCTCGTCCCCCTACAGGAGAATGCTGGTACCACATCCCGTCTCCCCCCAGGCAGAGTCTGAGACAGCTGTCTGTTGGGAGGACCTCTGTCTTTGCTGTGGATGAAAACAGTGAGTGCCAGCAGACGTACAATTTTATTTAAAACTTCTTTAGAAAATCCAGTTAACCCTTCTTATCTACACACAGGTAACTTGTGGATCAGACAGGGCCTCACGCCCAGCTACCCTCAGGGCTCAGCCTGGGAGCTCATCTCTAACAACGTCACCAAGGTGTCTGTGGGACCGCTAGACCAGGTCCGACACCTCTTGTAGTTTTATCAGCAGTTGACAGGAGATCTATCTAGATGGATCGAAAACAAAGATATGTATACATAATCAATCTGTTTGATAAACCATAAATGGCTGTTGTCTCTCCAGGTGTGGATCATAGCAGAGGGAGTTCCAGGCTTCTCGGCTGAGAGTCCCGGAGCTGTCTGCCACAGGCTGGGGGTCGGACCCATGCAGCCCCAGGGCCAGTCCTGGGACTATGGTATAGGGGTGAGTCCACGATCATTAAGTAGACACCCTCGAATTCACATTTAAATAATAACAAAGGAAAAGTTACACAACAAACACTTTTTTTGCCAGCACTCAAGGAATTGAAAAAAAGCTATATACTTTTAAAGAAATATATATTTTTCTTTTGGTCAAAAACAACAATGTTGATGTCTTTCAATACTTTAAAAACAGCTCATGTCTGATACAGATATGAAAGGTTGCAGAGGCTCAGTTACCAACACCAAGCTACACATTGAACTATTTTTATTTGCTCGTTTTGTATATTTTTGATTCATTCTTTGAGATTTAGATTAGTTTCCAGTATGTTGTGGCCCTGTTGCTGCCCTCTAGTGCACAAGTTAAGTAATGTGCAAACAAGTCATTTGTTGTCTTTCGTGTTTGACCCCTCAGGGAGGATGGGAGCACGTCAGTGTGAGGGGGAACTCAGCAGAGGCTCCTCGCGCCCCCCTTCCTCCTCCTGTCGGACCCCCGCCGCCCCCAACACAAGTGAACGGGACCGCGGTGGGCGTGTAGCGCCGGCCCCCCGCCGCCCCGTTTGTGCCTGGATCCACCTTCGTCTCCTCAAACCATCCCACGGGCCCTGATCATCCCTTCGTGTCGAGGGAACGCACAACCACGCCCCTGATCGCTGGATGAGGGGCACGAGAGCATTTAATGGGCCGTGATGTGGGACAGAAGTGTAGATGTGAGTGCATGTGTTCTCTAACTAGGCTTTGGCTGTTGGGTGTTTTGGGATCTAGCAATAGCTTTTATTCGTCTATACGATATCCTGTGAAAAGAGGGCGAGACTCTGATAAAGGGCTGCGGCGTGGCTACCAAGCTAACTCGTCTCCAAACACATGATCCCAGTCTGTTACTAGAATCTTGTTTGGTTTTTGTTTGCCTGTTATACATGTGCATGTGCTTTCAATTATTTATTAATTATGCATTTGTTGAATTTTGTTTCTCCATGTTTTGGTCTGTTACATGTTTGCAGTGTTTTTCGCCCATATTGCTACGATAAATCTTCCAAATATTTAAGGCTTTTAAAAAAATTACGAGCAACGTGGAAAATTCAGTCTCCATTAAAAGACACCTCTCCATCCTCCTGCAATAAGGAAAGTTATTCCCGTCAGTATTATATCATCTACATAACTGAAGTGCTGTAACTCCACAGCAGCTCTCTGAATGTCTCCATGCATCAACATACATCTTACCAGGGTATTGAAATAAGTCTAAAAATATGGATTCATGTCCGGACATCATTTCAGTCTGTGGTTGAAGAGCAGACGATCACACACCTGATGTCACACACACTTGGATGTTTAGTTTTTTTCAATAAATAAAAAGTAGTTCTCGACTCGGGTCTCCATCACTTGACTGACCTCTGAGGGAAACATGCAGCCTTTTGTTTTTCTGGAGACGGCTGTGGCAGAAAGCTCCAACGAGTCAATACGTTGGAGTACTCAACATAATAATTACAGTATTTGAAAACATGCCGATATTAAACAGCAGATTACGCTTAATTAAGGTTTGTGCCAGAAGGTCAAACAGCCGTATGACCTTCAAACATGGCTCCTCCTCCTCCCAATGTCAAACGCAGTACAAATTAGAAGTTCATTTGAATTTATTTTCATAATAAACAATGTAATTATAAACATTTCATTCAATTACTAAGCATGATAAATATGACGTAAAAATATTTTTGAAATCTACAAGTTTAAAGGACAGAATGACTTCACATCTGCTTGTGTCTTAATTTAACTGCTTTTAGCCGACTGTGATATGTTCATCAACTCAGCTTTACGTTACAAAATGAAACCTCATACCTAGAACTCAAGAGTTACATCATTTCCCATTTACAGACAAAAAATAATTACATTTACATACATCAGTACAGTTCAACATTAAGTTACATTTCTCAAATGTGCAAGATTAAGCAAATGTATACTGTAGTCAAATAAAAACAAGATTTTCTTAAATAAATGTTCAAGTTTAACTGAAACACAGACTGCTGGTTTTAACAGGTTCACGTTCTAAGATCGTGCCTTCTGTTTGGGAGGTGAGCCAACAGGTGAAGTGCAGCAGGTCGGTGACGGCATAACCTACAGGTGGTTGTTTTATAGCTGTACATGAAAACCCTGGAGGGAAAGCATATCTTGATCCATAACAGTTTGCATTATGCTCCCTCTCTCTCTCTCTCACTCACTCACACCTAAAAAATGCAACAGGACGAGGGTCCTAATGGAAGAAAATGCCATGTGAACCGGTTGTGTAAGTTTGACACAGTTAAAACAAATGAAATAAAAAGGCAGAAACTGTGGAACATGAACACAGCAGTTTGTTCTAGTGGTTTTGAAGCTTCGCGTCGCCTACGAACTCAAAGTTCACCTCTAACTAAATTCATTGCACATTTCTTCATTCTGACATTTAAAAATAAAATCTCCCCCTTTTCTTCTGTGACTTTAGACTGAGCAGTGATAGTAAATGGAGTGCGTCCGTCTTTACAGCATCACAGGCACCGCGAGAAGTAGTCAAAACCATCAGAGCATCAAATGAAGCATTAAATGAATAACTGTCTCAACTCGGTGTGTCTCAGACCGCCAACCATTCTTACTGGGCTGTCTCAACTATATGAAACGACTTACTGCAAATGTTCCTTTCAAGCATAAATAAAGGAACACTCAGTGTTTCACGTTTTCTTTTAGTTACGGTACATTTAAACCCTTCTTCTTCAAATGCTGTACAGAAGGATACCACACACACACACAGACTCTCCAATGAGGAGATTGTGACATAAAACACCTGATGAGAGGTTACGAAAAAATAAATCATTCTTCCAGAAGAGGCAACCACTGAAATAATCGCACAACATGAAAGAGCAAAAGTAATAAAGTTAGAGAAAAAGCTTGGATCTTCAGTTTTAGGTCTGATGAAACCAAAGAGCTTATTCCTATTTGGCTGTAGTGACGAGTTTTGCCAGCCCAGTGTGTTGAATTCAGAGCATAAAAAGTCTTTTTCTTTTCTTCTTTTTTTTTTGGTGAAAGTCCTGGAAAATGAGTGCACTTGGACACACAATAAAAAGAAGCAGCCAAACACCTGGAATGCACATGATAAGTCTTTAAAGCAAACATTTAGAAACTCTTTCTTTCCTCCTGAATTCAAACCACACACTGATGGAGGAGGTGTGGCTCAACGGGACCGTCTCATTGGCTGAAAGTCGTTGTTCTCGTGGACATCTCGTGTAGGAAAAGTTCTGCCTGAGAGAAGCGTCCACAAACCGCATCATGTGTCCTTGTTCAGCTGGTCTCCATTCTTAAAAAGTGCGTTTAGGTTCATTTTTCAATAGTGTGATGGTAATATTTATATCACACTAGTCCTTTTCTCCATCTTCACTGCTTCCTGGGTGAACACAAGAGGACGAAGAGTTTAAATATTACTCCAACAGGACGATGTCATGTAATGTAAAGGCCCCATGAGGCAACTCTGCAAACCGTAGGCAGAGGAGAACTAGAACATTGATCAAATTAAATATATTAATACATTTGCACCAAGAAAAGTATATGAAGATATTAAGAATGCAATGAAAATTAACTAATTTTAAAGAAATAGTTTGACATTTTGGGAAATATACTTATTTTAATTTTAGCTTAGCTTTAGGACTGGAACAAGCTAGTTATCTTTTTCCAAAAGGTAAAATCCACACCTACGAGTTAAACAACTAACACCGTATTTCACGTTAATTAGATTTGTGAAAAAGTAAAAAACAACATCTTGTAGATTTACAGCGAGTTACGGGACCATTTCTTTGTCCCGGTGCAGTTACATCCTAGTATGTTGTTGGATACGTTAGCTTATGCTAAGCTAGTCATAGCTCTATATTAACTACACAGAGATGAGTGGTGTCCATGTTCTAATCTAACATGTAAACCCCGTGCAGGGTGGAGTCGCTGCATGCTTAACTTGCCTCCTTGTTCGATGTCAGAGTCGGTGAGATGCGTCAGGGAAAAGCTTGCGATGCTGGCCGGCGAGATGGAGAAACGGGAGTAGTTTGAGGAGCTGGTCCAGCTGGGCTCGAGCACGCGGCCTGCTGCAGGTGGCGAAGAGGAAAAGCGAGACGCTGCCGATGAGGACGTGGTCTTTGATACGGAGCCTTTATCCGTCTTGGCCAGGAAGGCAGGCGTCGGGGAGAAGTCATCATCCCACTCAAAACCACCACCTGCAGGGGTTTCATGAATTAGTCCGGCATGCAATGGCAAAGACAATTAGCAAACGCTGCATATATAGTTAGTGGTGTAGTTGTGGTGTCATTACCCTCTTCATCAGTGGAGCTTTCAGAGTTGAACCGGTTCAGGTAGCTGGCACTGGGCACCGGGCTGCTGAACTCTGGAGCCTGATTGTGTGAGCCTGAGGAGTGGTCACCCAGTTCCTTGGTGGGGGTCTCCTACATCAGAATGAGTAGGATGTGAATTAGCATGGCCACAGACATGTGTTACACCTATAATACCACAACAACATAGATAATACAACACCTGGTCAAACAGGTAGACAGTGACATCATCGAAGAAAGACACGGCTCGTCTGGAGTTATCGGCATTGCAACTCTGAGAGGACGCCTGGACGTTGAGCGCGCTGCGTTTCAACAAGCTCTTCAGGTTCTTTGCACGACTGTCATCGGAGACGATAAGTGGCACCGTATGCACGGTTTCATCCTCGCTTTCCGAACTGGAGCTGTGGAGCTGGTATCCACGGATGTCATCGTCAGAGTCGTCGCTGTTCTCGTCCTCCTCGTCCGCGTCTACGTCGTCTTCCTGTCCGTCCCGCCTCCCCAGGAAACGCCCCTCCATGCCTGGCTCTTTTATTTTATGTCCGTCACTCGCGTAGGTCCTGGTTAGTTTTGCATGACCCGAGCTCTCTGGCACCGGTTTTGGAGGGACAAAAGGAAGCTGAGGAAGGAGTCGAGTTGATGTTTCTAGATCTTCTGATTGATCAGGAGATGTGACATCATTGAGCAACTCCGGTTTGTTTCCATCTTCATTATGACTGTTGGGAGACTTCGTCGCCTCCGTCTCGCGTTTTCCTGCGACATCAGAATCTGCATCCGATAATATGCCCCCCCCCGCACGAGGCTCTTCTCCATGAGCCTCGGCAGCTACAGAAGATTCGTGCTGGGAAATTAAAGAATCTGCATCCCTCTCCACGTTGACCTCCAGTGTTGGACCTCCAGCGCTGGTCACCTCAGTAGAGTTTCTCAGCCACGTGACTTCCCCAGAACCTCCCGCAACCGTTTCTTCAGACTTCTTCTCAGGCTCTGATTCATTGTCTGAGAAATAGGCGGAGTCTCTGTAGTTGCTGCCCATGAAGGGCTCCTCAGCAGGAGCTTCAGGAGCTGGTTGTTGGACCTCACAGAGATCCTCACCTTGAGTATCCAGCACACCCTCTACTTCAGAGATGATGATTTCTGGTGGAACCAGATTTGTAGCAGCTGTGAGCTCCCCCGTCTCCTCTTCTTCGGCAACACTCAGGCCGTTTTTGACAGGAGAATCGTCTTTCTCATTCGGCTGAGAGTTCCACTCAGGAGACTCCAGGTTCTCCGTCTCGTACCCACTGTCGGATATTTTGTACGGAGGCTGGAGTTTGTGTTGGGCTATTTGAGCATTCAGCTCGTCTCCTTGTTCACCGAGCCTGTGGATGTCAAGAGAGTCTAAAGAGTCTGGGGTCTCGGCTGAATCATCTATAGTGGGAAGAGTGGTGGACATGCTGTCTTCTAGTAAACTGTCCTGGCTGATCTGGTCCAAAGACGGCCGAGAGACCAACAGAGAAGATCCGACAACAGGATGCCCATCAGTGTCCATAAAGGATTCTTCGTGGTCAGAAAGAGCGCTTTCCAGTTCTGCATCCTCAATGAGCTCACTCAACAGATCATTACTTGTGAGGTCTTCACTGTGTCCGTTGTCCGAGGACGATGCTTGGACTTGCAGGTTTTCAGGCATTTTACTTTCTATGAGCTGGACAATATTCTGAGAGGTTCTACGGTCTTCTTCAAGGCTGGGAATTTTGGCATCTGTGCACAATGAGTCTGTAGTGGCACTTTCAGAGATTGCAGGGGTGTGGCCATCAGTTTGACCGACGATAACCTCAAACCTCTTTGAGGTAGAATCAAAACCAGAGTCTGCACCTGTGTCAGAGGATTGCATCAGACCAAGGTCTTCTGTGGAAGAACTATTTCCAACTGCCAGCCGGTTGCTTGTATCATCTTCTGTGACCACCGTAATGAAAGGCACCAGTGTTTTACTTTCAACCACAGAAGGACATAACTCCCCCGAGCTGATACTTGGAGAGTCTAAAAGTTCCTGTCTTGAGGATGTGCTACTTGCTGAAGGTTTTAAATAATTGTCTGCTGAGATTAAGCTACCTAAATTCTCGATGTTGTCCCAAGAACTCATTTTGAACCGTTCCTCTGGCTCGTGGGCTCGACCAGGTAGAAGAAGATTCTCCTGTGGACTTGAGAAACCTGATCTGTCTTTCATCAGGCTGTGGTCCTTGAGAAACATAAAGTTGTCAGCTAGTTTCTCAGTGTTCAGAAGCCTCTTGTCATCTGTGTTCTCCCCCTCCTCTTGCACAGAATCCACCATGTAAGAGGCTTCTGAACAATCCCCGAAAAAAGAATCATCATTGCTTTTATCTATATCCACCTCCTGGACTTCTAAAGGTGCACCTTGAAGGAAAGGGTTCCCATTGCGCTCTGGAAGCTCCATAAAACTCTGCCTCCAGGAAGGAGAGTCCTCTTGTTTGGACCCCCCGTCAGTGAAAATGTTGGTGTGGTATGGACTGTCATTTTCAAGAGATGACCAGATATGGCTGTCTGGTAAGTAGGAATCCTTGGAGTCAATACTTTGGTGGAAGAAATCAGCATCGGTACTAGACTCATCCAGACGGACATCTTGGAGAACAACAAAGTCTTGCCGGCCTGAACTGAAGTCCATGTCTGGCCCTCTATTCCTATCTTCCCCAACAGTGCTCTCCCCTGGTTCTTCTAGTTGTATGTAATATTCATTTCCATTAGATGTTTTTTGTGCATCAAACACTGGTACAATTCCAGGAATTCCCGAAGGAGTGTTACCACTTTTTGTGCCCGCTGCTCTGGCAACGGGATCAGGGAAATGTGCCTGGATGTCTTCACTGGAAACAGGAAAGAACATGCTGTGATAGTTCAATGTCGTGTCCATGCCTGAGCGCCCATGGCTGCCATCATAGTGGTCGTGCTTGGCTGCCTCCCAAACATACTCAAAGCTGAGACCTTTGCTCGTTTCAGTGACAGTAAGAACTTCGTCGATCTCTTGTCGCAGGGCGTCGTCAGCAAACTGTTCCAAGATTGGGTACGACGAGTGGCTAACAGTGGTCTGCCGTGTGGAAGGGTTCGGCTTGAGAGCGTCCCAGCGTTGATCGAAGTCTTCTTCTATGTCCTTCTGGCCTTGCATGCGCAGGTAGATGAGCAAACGATGCACTTCCTCTGCGGTGGCCCGCTTGTCTGGAGACAGCCAGCAGAACTGCAGGACCTCATGCCTGCAGTAACAAGGAGATCAGACGTCTTTTTAACGGTAAACCACCATCATATATTTGTATTTTACATGTGTATTCAATTTGATTTGTGCCAATAGGCCGATTCCAAAAACTCACCATCTGTCGGAATAAGGGAGCTCCAGCTGTGCCTTAAAGAGTTTGACTTGTTGATCCTTGATCACATGATTGAGAACCTCCCGGTCAGTAAGATGTGGGTACGGCTGGACAGCATTCTCAAAGAGCTCCCACAATGTGACTCCCAAGGCCCTACGAGGACAAAACAGCTGTTGGATTTTACTGCAGGACAATTTGAATTTAGCAAAAGACCTTGACCTCTTGACCCTAAACTCCATTTGAACACCCTCCCTCACACCACATTACTGTAAATGTAAATACATGTAATTATTCACAAGCAGCTATGACAGTAAAAGCCAAATATAAACAAAAGCAACTTTGGGAACATTCAATCTCAGCACATTTTTATTTAAGGGGAAAATCTCTTGTGACAAACTACATGACGTATTTCTGCATTCTTTCACCAAAATGCATTTGGGCAATGAGTCGTGAGGTGGACTGCAGAGCAATTTATTGTCTTATTCCAAATATTCTAAATGTCATGTATACTGAAATATATATATTCTCTCTCAGGGGACCTTGAATGGAAATATTTGAAATGCATTTGGAAGAACTTCAGGTTGACTCAGTCATTATGAGTCACGGGTTTAAAAAGAGCTGCAGTTTGGTACCTACCACACATTGCTGGGCTTGGTCTGCTCCATCGTGACCACACCCCCATGGCGCTCGCCCACCAGTTCAGGAGCCAACCAGCGAAGGGGCGCAAACACGTCATCCTCTGTGATGATGTAATCCTCCTGTAGTAACATAGTCAAATCAAATCAGTCACACACGATATTTGATATTTGCTACTTTTACAAACTGTAACATTCTAGATTAAGTAATTGTGCTCGTTCGACAGCGCTCTGCAACAGGAGGCGTTTGACTGTTTGTTCCCTTTCTTTACACAAATAGATTTACAGGGTGACCTTATCTTCGAGTATTAAATTCAGACAGGCAAACTGACGGATCAGCAGTATTTAAGGAATGCAGCAGACAGCGTGTCCAGTTACAAGACAACCATGAATCTTCAGTGAAACAGGCAAACACCTGCACAGCCTCCAATAAAACTAAGATATTTATTTTCTTTGAGACGGTCATCTGGAGCAGGCTGCACAACAAATAAACAGACTAATAAAATAAACAGGAGAAGTTCTGATCCATTGTAACTATATTGTTGATTTTGGTCAATTAAAGCTCCTTTTGGACAAAAAACAACAGCACGGTTTCAAACTACTAAAGTCTCAATAACATGTGTCTTGTGGAAGAATTTAAGGACATTTTCTCATGAAAATGGCAGAAAAACTATTTAATGCAAGGTGCTATTGCAGTCTCAAACACTTTTGCGTAATATTTTTGCAAACCACCACTAATTTCAATATATACACACACTATTACAACAGCACCTATGTTGTAGGACAGACGGCTGGATGACGGATGCCCAGTCTCCTCCACACATCCAGTGTGAGTTTCTCTCACTACACAAAGATGCAGTCAGGCTGCTTCGACTGTGCATCACCGGGCTGCTGGTGCGTGGGAGGCACTGTGGGCTGTTGATAAATCTCTCTTTTTTATATTTATAATGCCTACCATGTGTGTGTCTAAAATCAGATTGAGAAACTACTTCTTAATGCACATGTTTTTAGTGATGACAAAAGAAAAACAAACACAGCTTTCTGCAAGCAATTTCAGTTAAAGGTTAGATTACTACAGTCAGACTGGTGTGCTGTGACTCCACCCACATCCTGCTATCGAAGATCTTGAGTAACCACCATTGGACTTTATGAAACTAGACGATTGCCCAAACCAATGTCTATTTAGGAATACAACTATGATTGGTCTTCGCAGTTCCATACAGTAATTAACAAAATATTTATGCGGAAAATATCTGAAATTGAGGTTTTTGCTTACTTTGTATCTGTAGGGTCCAATTCCATAGTCTCCCACTTTGACAGTAAGATCTCCAGTCAGGTAGCAGTTCCTCAGAGCCAAATCACTATGAGAGCATAGAAAACAACATGGGGAGGGATTAGATACTCACACAAATCAAAAGTACAAAAACATAGTAGATTATGAAGCTTACAGGCAGCAGCATGATACAGCAGAAAGATATAGTTTCTAGAGGGAAACACGCATCGTGTGACGCTGCCAGGAGAGGGCGTAAGGAGCTCAGAGTCTCTGCACATTAAGCAAAACTCTGTAAGATAAATTGAGATTTATTTTAAACTTGCCGTTGGCTTAGGGCCTGACATACAGTAAGGAAATGGGTCCAACTTCTTTATATATATATATATATATATATATATATATATATATATATATATATATATATATATATATATATATATATATGTTGCGCAATCCCTAAACCATGTCGTCAAAGAAAACCACTTTTCACAATTTGTGAATGAGAATATATCAAGACGTGTTGCAGCTGAGGTTTCAGCTCTGGATATCGGCCCACACACAGTTGCCCTGAGGGTTTTGCGTCTGTGGAGCTGCACCATAAATCACCTCATTCAGCTTGTGGCTGCACTCATCATTCACCTTTTTTTCCCCTTTTCTTTTTTGTGTAGCATCTGAACTAAAGTACCACGGAAATATTTTTACGATTGCAAATGAAATTTGTCTGCATGGGGGGGGAGCATGTCGAACTCCCTTTGAGTTGTAACAAGGATTAAAACACAACGCCCAATATGAGGCTATCTCTTACAAGCAAAGAGCAGAATCATCATATTCCTCTGGCAGCGGACAGCTGACACTGTGGCTATGCATGGGAGCTGTGTTATTGGAACCCTCCGAGCTTATTCTGAGCATGCAAAATAGAGCTGATGAGCTGAGCATCGTATGTAACCCCGAGCCACACAAACACCCTCTGTCCCCAGTTGGCTACCAGCAGCCAGACGTCCTGTACTTGCTGGGGTAAAAATGAAATGCAGCCTCTCTGCTGTGCACACCTTTTTTGGAGAACACTGGTACTCCTGACACTGGTTGGACAGTAAGCACCCAAGTAGAACTCATCTTATTGTATGAGGTTAGAGTTTATTGACATTAATTTATTCTATACCATGAACGTTATATTAGTGTTAATCTGGATTCAAACATTATGCAATATGCATGTGTATTATGTGTTGACAAGACACAATATTAAAATGCTGAAATGTCAGCACAAATACTTATAACGCTAAATGACACCGTCCAAATAGTTAAGACAGTCACCGCCCATCCTTTCTGATTAAAGAAAGAGTGTAACGAGAACTACATTAAGTACCTATTCAATTAAAACAACTAATCTAATACATTGACCTGGGGCAGAAAAGCACAAAATACTAGGTTGTAAATTGTACAGAATTGAATGCGCCCGTCACTGAAAGAGTGAGCGTCACCATGAACAAACACCCAATGCTCACCTTAGTGCGTCTTAAACCTGTGAGCTCGTACGAGTGTTGCAAGCCTGATGCGTTACCTGTGCAGGAAGTTGTGTTTGTGAAGGTGAGTGACACCAGCAGCGATTTCACAGGCCATCCTCTGCAGCTGCAGCAACTCAGCATTTCTGAACAGCCAGTCCTGCTGAGACAAATAGCCCCGCAGATCACCCTGCAGAAACACACAGAAACATGCAGTCAATCCAGAGGAATCCCATTTGTTTTATAGCAACAGGAGGAATTGGGCAAGCGGTGTCGGTTAAATGCATTGACCAGAGACCGCCACACGGGGGCAGCAGACTCCTCAGCACTTCTTACTGCGGAAGTGGGAGAGGACCAAGTAAGGGTATCACTGTTTAATGGACCTCTATACCGGCTCAGAGATTTATAAATAAAAGAGTTGAGCTCAGGTCAGTGAAATAAACTGTGCTAGTGTCCATTTGGGTGTCGGGAGCCGCCGAGTGAAGGAGAGCAAACAACGAGGTGTCCCGAGAGCAAAGCAGGACAAGGCTCTTTGAGATGATTGACTGCGCCACATTAAACACACCAGCATGCCTACACACATGGTTACAGGGTGATATGGAGTCTTAGGTTAGACCGTAGCTCTTGAACACGGAGTCCACCTCTGTTCAGAGGGGCTGCACAACAAGGGAGTCCGCTGTGTGCAGGTTCACAATACTTCAGTGCACAGCGGATATCATTCACACACAACTTGAGACAGAGGACATTTTAGAGCTGCAGCGAAGGAGACTCCCAATTAGCCAACAGAACGGACCTCCCTGAGGAATGAGCTACTGAGAACACACACACACACACACACACACACACACACACACACACACACACACACACACAACACACACACACACACACACACACACACACACACACACACACACACACACACACACACACACACACACACACACACACACACACACACACACACACACACACACACACACACACACACACACACACACACACCTCTGAGAAGCAGTCTTCACAGAGGAGTTATATCCAATGTATGGTAAGAGATACCCTCTGCCCGTCATTATTTGTGATGGATTCTCAGCAGGTGATGAGGTCTGAGTTGCTGCTAATCAAACTACATTCACTGTGAAAGGCCAAAACAATTAGGCCTTGTGTCTGACCCCTGAATAAACAAGAATGTACTAAGCTCAGCGATCACATGATCAAGTTATGTAAGGAAGGAAGAAAGAAATGGAGTTATTTAATTCCTCTATGCTACCAGTGGATACTAAAAGTGGGCTATATGCTGCTTACTGTGAGCCAGTGTTGAGTAAGTGACTCAAATGACTTCATACGTATTACTCCTTTATGCAACACTTGGTATCAAAAAGAATTAGTTACTTTACTGTATTACATTCTCAGTCACACCAAGCAGTTAGTTACAGTAGTCGGTTTATTACTATATTACTTTTGCTAGAAAGGTGCGCATGAAGATTCTGAGAAATACGTTATTGCCCAATACTGCTGTTAGCATGCATACTTGGAAGCTAAATAAAGCAAGTGGACCGTTGATGGGTTTTTGTAAGCGCAAAGAGTGAAACCAACAGTTGAATACATTTTAAAGAATAAGTCTGTATGTGTCAAAAAGGACATCGGCCACATGAAGACAACTTCACCCACAAGGTGAAATATAATACTCAACATGCCCATGGGCCGAGTCAGTTATGTTAACTTAATAAAACAGCATGACAGCAACATAAAGAGTCCTTCCATAACATTGCGAAGCTTGTTGCTTTAACAACTGCAATAAAGGGAGGAGATCATCAACTTTCGAAAGCCAGGAGTCAGCTGGCTCATGACGAGACCCTGAACCAGAGAAGGGTCTGCCTAACGTCTCAGCCAGACACCAGGCAGAAGACCTATGCATTAGAAGCCGTCACTCACTCTGGTATGTGACAGTCTGTGGCTCCGGCACCAGTTGCTTGATGCATTCTGTAAACTGCATCGGGGTTAATCGGCACAGGCCTCCCCCGGCTAACAGAGGGAAGGTCACAGTACAGTGGCTTTTTGGGATTCACCTTGACCACCTAGAGGATGATTGAGTGGCCTGGAGTGGTAAGAGGACATAAACGCAGGTTCAACCCTGTCCTTCGACATGGGGCTCATGTTACATGCAGGTCCTGCAGATGGAACATGAACGGTAGATACTGAAAGAAAGGAATCAAGTAATGTGCCAAACAAAATCCCACTTGGATGAAGTCCTAAAGACTCTTAATCCAGCTGGAGATCGAGTATAGACATCACTCAGTTATTCTACCCTCACACATTATCACCTCCAACAGGACTTGGTCTTCATACAAAAGACTCGCACACACCTGTGATGAGTCCTTTCCATCTCCTGTCAGAAACGTTACGAGAGCTGGCTGAGAAAGACCACAATGCCGGGCCCCGGGTCCAGGCCCCCGGTCCAGGCCCCCGGTCCAGGCCCCCGGTCCAGGCCCGGGCAGCTGGACAATACCGTTACAACGTGATGCGATGTCTGGCGAGACGAGACAAAGTGGACCTTATGGAAGGTGGGGGTGGAGCGTTTCTGTCACCGAAACAGCAGAAATGCATTTCCTTTTTTCCTACGAGCAAATAAAATGTGGCTCACGTGAAAATCTACCACGTTGCACATTTAGGAACAAGCAACTAATAAGTTGGATAGATTTCAGATTTGAATCCACCGGCTGGATGTGACATTTCCCTCTAAAACAACTGTGATGAACTTCATGACTCGCGTTGTATTAATTAACCACATAAAGGGCATTCTGTATCTTGGCACCAGGCAGTAAGTCCAGCGGCCAACACACCACCATGAGAGAACTAAAGGTTCAGCTACAGACCGGACATCGAAACTCGCTTTAAAGAATGAGGTAAATAACTACTAGTTGCCACTATTCTGAAGTTTTAATACGCCCTCATACAGATCCACATAAATACTGCTGACACACACCTTACAATAAGTCAACCGGTAGTAATTATTACAGACTAGAAGTGACATGCAGGGACTATTTAAGTGGACGAAATTCTGACTCTAAGGTATGTTTTGAGGCTGCAATTAGGCTACGTCACATTTTACAGTCTCAAATGTCAGACTGACGAGTATGTATTACAGGTTGCACTGCATTACAATGTGCAGTGTTCATCATTTCTTGGCTACTTAAGTCCATGGTGCAAAATGCCACTGTGCTTCCCATCGTTAAGGTTTGTCCGGTTCATAAATCAAACCGACGCCACGGTACATGTGTATATTTTTAGGTGACGTTTTGGGCTCCTTGCATTCCCCCGATAGGTTTCTTTAGTTTAGACTGAACTCAACCGTCTCTTAACACGCACAATGTGCAATCCATGAAAATGTACAAACACAGCAACTGGTGGAGCTGACACCAGAGGAGCGTAAATGGAGCCTGTTCCTTTACTGGGTGGAGTGGGAATGTGAGAAGTCCAAGGCTTAGTTAGACCAGCTATGCAACTTCGGCAGAAGTAGAGGAGCCGAGGAGGAGGGAGGGCCGGGTGCTCCCAGGGACACACAGAAAGGTAAAGAGAAACAGATGAATGCTGCCATGACTGAGTCGCTTCAATAGGTTCAGATTGAGACGGCAGGCTTCCAACACGCAGCTCAGCGACGCTGCACAGTATTTAAAAGAGGCCTTGCCCTATGAATTCGTGAGCTTAACAAGCGGACATGAGATCATTTTTAAATATCTCAATTAAAGAAGCCTTCCAAGTGTAGCAAGCCGTGAATCTCTCCATTCCTCGACACTAGTGCACACACATTGCATGTTAAATGGGGAAAAGAAAAATAGGATTGCACACGGCTGATTTATTTAATTCCCATGAATATATTATGACATAATAATAATATATAAATAACATTTAGAAGAGCATGTGGTCACTCACCATTTCACAGTACTCAAAGACAAGTAAGAAGGGAATGGCCTCAACACACTGGCCCAGGCATTGGAGGATGTTTGGGTGCTGCAGCACTCTGAATAGATGAAATAACACAAAGCATGTTGATATTGATGCTAATGAGGACTGCAATAAGCTTTAAAATAATACTTTAAAATAATATCTGTGAGGTTTGAGCGATTAGATCTGATACAATATGGATGAGGAAAGGTAGAGGGAGCTGCTTTACAGCGATGTCATGCCGATATGTGTGTCTGCATGTACTGTATGCATGTCCTTCCACACATTTATTTTATGCAAGTTAGAAACTATTAAATTAATCTCCAACTATTTTGATAATTGAATAATCTGTACGAGACATTTTTTAAGACAAAAAGAAAATGTCAAAATTCTCTGATTACATTACATTTTGGTTCTTCTCTATGACAATAAAGTAAATATGTTAAGTTGTGCACAAAGAGGACATTTCAGAACACTAGTTACAGACGAAACAACTCATTCATTATTCGAGAAAATAATCTTCATTTGAACCCGTTTGTTGCAGCCCTATGCATATTCAATATCGTAATTATAGATCACCTGATTACAAATAATAGCCTGAATGTGTCTCCGTTTACCTGTATGGATCCCCCTGCTGCAGGAAGTCATTCTGCTCCTTGGCGCTTGCATTAGCTTTTAACTCCTTCACCACCACCCTGGCTCCTCCTGGATCAGTGTAGATTTCACTCAGAAGGACCTGATAGTACATGACGATACTTTAGATGAACAAGACAGAGAAAACAGCCATAGAAGATGTACGCCTGTAGAACATATTAAAAAGAGGCAAAACAACTGCTGAAAAAACTGTTACTAGTACCTGTACCAGTTTAATTTATATGCTACAAACAAATGTAAATTGCAAAAAAAAAAAAAAAAAAAGGGAAGATGATTTGTGCTTAAACCTTCAGTTATAACCGATTCAGAGAATATATCCACCTGTAGCACCCTCTAGTTTAAGGCCATATAGAATAAACGCGTTAAAGCAAACATTACCCAAATTTAACATTTTCAGTTGTTTTAAAAAAATTAAAAAAAAGTATTTCAAGTTAACGAAACCAATCTTACCTGACCAAACCAGCCGTTGCCAATCTCTTGGATATAACTGAGACTGTGACGCGCTACCTGGAAGCCTGTGGATCCCTCTGTGAACCAGACCGCAAAACAATGTTAATTAAGACTGTACTAATTTACAAGTTTCATCTGGTCAAACTCTGTGTCTGACCTGTGATACGGACAGGAGGTTGGAGGTGTGGGGGTCCAGGCAGGGCCACAGGGGACACAGCGAGGGTGTACACCTCGGCCGGGGACTGCATAGAAGGTGTGTCCTCTGCTGGTGGAGTGAAGTCAATCTCATCGTCAAAGTGGTCCTCAAACTCCTACATCGACACAAATCAAGAGCGGATCCAAAACCGGCAGGGCATATATTTCACAACAGAGCCTAAGTTCACTGTCCCTTCCGATCGATCCCCTCCGTGTATTCATTAGGTGGGAGCGGGTGGAGTCTGTGTGACTACCTGCCTGCTAGGACTCTCACCTTGAAGTTGATCTCCCTTTCCTTGCAGCAGGTCACACAGTTCACTAGCAACACCACCAAGGCCAAAAGCGCCGTCAGCGAAACCAGCAGGGACAGCGAGACAGAAACAGGCAGCGTGTCCCCTTCGCTTCCACCTGAAATGAGAAAAACAGAAACTATGCTGAATTATTCACCGTCACAGCTGTGCATCATTTCAGAATTAATGAAGAGGGTAAAAGTCGGCACCAAGCAATGCAAGCCTCGACGTGTTTCTTTGACTAACACCACGCAGCAGTGGTCTACTGGCTTCTCTTCTACATCCACCCACAAAAAGGTTCATTTAAGCTCGACAACAAAAACGAACTGCAGTGCTATTAAGATGCAACTTCTAGAGCGTATTGCTCCATTTCACTATTAACACCGAGCAACATCAATACATTTTGATTTTATAAAATGTCAAAACAGTGAATTCTTTTTATTTATTTATTTTTTAAAAAGGTGTACAATTTCTGCAAACATGACGTGACAATTGTGGCTCTTCAGGCCAAACCAGCCAACCTCTACCCCTCATCAGCCATTCAGAGAGACAGCTGTGTGGGTGTCTACTGGCTGATGAGCAGCCGATGGGCAGCAGTGGTGACAGCATGTGTTAAGTCTGCGCTGGTGGAGATGCTGCTGGCCCAGCAGTCAGGTCGATTGTCAGGCTGACAGCAGCCTCACAACACACCCACTGCGCTGCTCAGCTGCTGCTGACCAACACTCACACACGAGGCGTTCCAATTTAGTGCAACCAGCATCTTCGTTCTGGAGACGGCTTCACACGTAATGCACATTAACTATTAAAGGCCCAATTTATTCTCACCCCTGTGATCTGTTCTTGTAATCTACATGGATAATGTGCTGTTACAGCAAATAATAGTGGGCTCAAGTGGACAGCAAAAACTAATTTACACCAGATGTTGATGATGTCACTGTTCATTAGAAAGGCGTGAGTCACGTCAGAAGACGTTCAAGTCAGTCCCACTTACATGGATTTTGTGGATTTGATTTTTAATATTTAGTCATTTCACTTTTTGCCATATCACATTGTAATAAAGTAATCTCAGTGTGTGTGTGTGTGTGTGTGTCCCACTGGTTGTCTCCCACTGGTTGTACCTTGTCAGGTACATCCTTTCTGCTGGAGGGGAAAGCAACACCTACCGAGTCTCCTTCTGCTGAACTACACATTCCTGACAGATGAAGGCGGTGCTGAATACATCCAGACTACAAACCTACTTCTAGTTGGTTTAACAGCAGCAAATGGAGGAGAGAAAAAACTGACTTGGAGTATGACTAATACAAGAAGTAAGCCCTTTGGAACTAACGAGAAACCAGACTCGGGCCAATGTGTCGACTAAACAGATATATATATATATATATATATATATATATATATATATATATATATATATATATATATATATAAATGTGTTCCTTGCATTATAGTGTGCATGCAAATCTTCTCAAAATGACAACAAATGCTTGGTTGGACACGGTCTAGTCCTGGAATGTAAAAATAAAATCTTAATTTCTGACGTCCCCAAATCTCTTTGAATAGCTTAACCCACGGAAAATGTGTCGTCATTAATCTGCATTTATATTTAGGTTGCTTGAAGAGACAATTGTGAACTGATCAATGCTCTTAGTGCAGCCAGCAGCACATTAATTATTGTTATCTCAAGCTACTTCTTTGATAAATCTATTTCATATCAATGCAGATTGTAGAAATGTGACTGAATGTAAATGAGTGCATCGTGTGTTCTGCATTATTGAAACCTTGCTGATGGGTCTGTTACCAAATGATAGTGGAAGATGTTGCCATGTTTTTCAGTTTGCAGGGATCTCCAACAAATGAGTTGTTTTTAGGTGTAAACAATACTTTTAGACATGGCCCAAACCTTTGACTGTGCACTTTGGCCAAACCTCAGTACCAAAAGGTCTTGTGCACAATTTAAAAAAGTCTATTAAATCTGTCAGCCTTCCCCTTCCCCATCTTGTAAATAAATACATCCGGGGGCAGAGCGATGAGCAGTAAGCACGTGATCTCCCTGGGGAGCATTGGATATGATCCAGTCTCAGCCACCATTGAGATTAATTTCATGTCTACCAGACTACGCCAAGCTATCACCGATAAAGATAGAAAGGATTGCCCAACATGGTCTTTTTACTTATGATCAAAACACACAACATTACACATATAGATCATTCTCGGTCAAAGACGTCACATGTAACCTGGCCTTCGGTAAAAAGTACCAACTGTAAAAGGTGGAAATACACCAAACTGATATGTTACCTTATTTCTAAATAATGGATGTTTCCTCAGGATTACATCCACTAATCTCTCCTCTGTGCTAAAGATTATAAGAGAGAAACAGTGTCTGCGTTGAAATATTGATGAGAAGAGGAATTAAAGATTAAATGGATCCGCCATCAGGACACCGGCCTCTTCCATGGAGCTGTGTACTTATAACGGTTACATGAAAGCATCTGCTGAAGGTTATACTTCCTCTGAGCTACAGTTATAAGTGGAAGGCACAGGTGGACTACTGGTAGCTGACACTGCCCAAACAACTTAAATCTGCTTAACATGCATCAATCAAAACCACAGACTGCACAACACACCTGCAACACAAGAAGAGGAAAATATATGCAGGGAGCAATACAGAAGAATTATCATTCGCTGGGGGGAAGAAACCACGTCATAATAGGTCCACGTGATGGAGTCCCAGACACTCGGGTCCGGCTTTCCCTTCTAAATATAAAGTAAGAGCAGTAAAAATGCGTGACCTTCAGTGAGAGGAACAGGTTTTACCTTAGCATACATTAAGAAATCAAATGTAGGTCTCAACATACAGCTTGGATAAACACCAACTCTCCATAAACATTTAGAATATGAAACGATGAATACTGCATTCATGCATTACTGGTTGCCATGCAGGCGACTACCCCCACACCCTCATAGAGAGGGAACCCCTGACGGGTCTTCTACTGGCTCTTCCTTCCCAAAGCTTTAAATAGTTTCCAAAACTACAAATCCATCAGATCAAACTAATATAAAACTGATACCATGTAGTCTGATTTTGGCATAAGACCATCTTTTTATTAAATACATATTTCATCATTCTAGATTTTCCAACATCATGAATCAAAGAGAGCTGAATGATAAAAAAAAAAGAAAAGAAAATGTACATCCCTGTTTTCGTCCGATCCAAAATATGTCAAGCTGCTTATTTTTCACAAAACACCATCTCCATCTGCAATTATTGCAAACAGCGTGCGTATCAGTCACTGGCCGGAGCAATCGGCTTTAATGAGGCTCAACCTCACAACAAGCCTGTGAAAGATATTGGCTGCAACAGGGCAACGGGGCAACGGGTCAACAGGTCAACGGGGCAACGGGTCAACAGGTCAACGGGGCAACAGGTCAACGGGGCAACAGGTCAACGGGTCAACGGGTCAACGGGTCAACAGGGCAACAGGGCAACGGGGCAACAGAGCAACAGAGCAACGGGTCAACAGGTCAACGGGTCAACAGGTCAACAGGTCAACGGGGCAACAGAGCAACGGGTCAACAGGGCAACAGGGCAACGGGGCAACAGGGCAACAGGGCAACGGGTCAACGGGGCAACAGGGCAACAGGTCAACGGGTCAACAGGTCAACGGGGCAACAGAGCAACAGGGCAACGGGTCAACGGGGCAACAGAGCAACAGAGCAACAGAGCAACGGGTCAACGGGGCAACGGGGCAACGGGTCAACGGGGCAACGGGTCAACGGGTCAACGGGGCAACGGGGCAACAGGGCAACAGGGCAACAGGGCAACGGGGCAACGGGGCAACGGGGCAACGGGGCAACGGGTCAACGGGGCAACAGAGCAACAGAGCAACAGAGCAACGGGGCAACGGGTCAACGGGGCAACGGGGCAACGGGGCAACAGAGCAACAGGGCAACAGGGCAACGGGGCAACGGGGCAACGGGGCAACGGGGCAACAGAGCAACAGAGCAACGGGGCAACGGGGCAACAGAGCAACAGAGCAACAGAGCAACAGAGCAACGGGGCAACGGGGCAACGGGTCAACGGGGCAACGGGGCAACGGGGCAACGGGGCAACGGGGCAACAGGTCAACAGGTCAACGGGGCAACGGGGCAACGGGGCAACAGGGTTCCAGGCAGTGCAGGACACCCAGAGAGGCTGCAGCAGCAGTCAGATAGAAAACACAGTAGCTGGGTCACGGCAGTGCTGCATGGGATCAGTTCTCCTCGGTTAGGCCTTATCTGAGTCATGGGTTCATATTATAACTTGGCAGGCCCCACCAAATTACTCAACTGGTTTTTGGGACCAATACGGCAGGGAGCTGCCAGATCTTATTTCGGTTCCACTGCATATTTCAGGAGGCATTCACTCAGAGGAGGAGCTGACCCATTTTTGCAAATTGTACCCACCAGTGTGCACAAGTGGATGTTTCAGTTATGTAGAGGATGAGGGATGACACTGTCTGGCTGGCATGTTTGGATTTTACTAGGATTTGTCTGGCTGTTATAAGAAGCACTACGCCTCATCAATCAAATGCAGAGCCAACACTTGTGGCTGCCCGGGTAGGAATCCATATTGGATAAGCGTGTGTTGTCATTTTAAATTAGTCCTTTTTCCACTGTCAAAACAATAGAAATATCACTTCATAGACAGCATGTAAAAGCAGCATCCCCAACAGCCTGGGGTGGTTATCACTGCATCACAATGAAAGCAATGTACTGGAAGGTTACGGCCAAAGCGTCCACCTTGACTAACAGACCAAACAGGCCACTGTCACATGGCGGTTACTGCAGTTCAAACATTGACACTTCCATTAAAGCTTAACTATCTACCTTTACTCATGTAGGAAGTGTGTAAACAGCACATGTCAAAGAAAGACCAGCTTTGCAAGTGACTTTCCAGTTACTGTTCTTACAAGTGGGATCTCACTCCCACTCTATAATAACAATCTAAAACTGTATCACATCTGGACACACTGGAAAATAAAGATTGAGGAAGTGGGGCAAAGTACAGGTTGTAATAAAAGCATACTTGTATAATTGCAACATAACTTTCTGGCAAGCTGTAGAATAATTAGCAAACAACACTGTTGCAAATCATTAACTGGTGCCGATAAGATTGGAATGTGTTAAGGTTACACATTACCAACCCTGAGAGCATTAAATTTACATCTTCAACTTTTAATGCATCACGAGGAAGCACGTTGACTGACTGAGCATCTTGCTTTGAAAAGCTGCGACAACAAAAAGAGTGACATGCTAAAACATCCCTGTGTCTAAGTGGATGTTTGGCATCTGCAACATAAGGTTGCAACAGGTGACTATTTGTGTGGTTGATTCATCTTCTTACTTTACTGTACCATTTCTTGTCTGAGATGTCTGAGAAGATGTAACGAAATGTATGCGTATAAATGACAAAATACTAAGATCATCATTACTGTCACAAATTAGTTTTGGGTTGGTCAACTATCAATTACAAAACAGATTAAATTGCTTCATACATTCAATTTCCTCCTGGTTCTGCAACTCTGTCGTGAACAACAGTCTCTGAATCAACTTGTGAAGTGTTTTATCACACTGGCATATTAAACTATGTCAAACCGTTTTCTTCCATGACTACACTTTGAATCATCCACAAAGAATAAAATGGTCACACCTGTGACCCAACCTGTGATGAGGAAACAGTGTTTCCATGCTGGTAAGCCAACATCCAGTCTATTGTCCCATAAACCTGGTTAAATGTCAATGGCTGGACCAACCCCACTGACAGATTACCAAGGCTGTACTATATTAACTCACACACATTACTGTTCCCTGGAGGTAAACTCATTTGAGATAAACATCAGTCAGAATTAAACTAGACTAGATTAATTAGTATCTTCTGAGTTCAGTTTCAGGACAACTGTAAAGTGGTGTGAGTGTTTTAACGATGACATGTTGTTACTTTTACATTATAAACATTATTAAAATATGCACCAGTCCATGAAGACAGAAACATCGTGTTATCAAATAAACAATAACAGTCAGTACAAATGTAGCTACGTGCACTGAAAGTCTTTAACAGGAAATGCAGCCAAGTTGTTGTGTTGTTAGCTTTTAGCTACTGATTAGCAGAAACACTTGCTAGCTCAGCAGCTACATAGACAGGAGTAGTGAGTGAACACACAATAGCTGTGTCTCAGCTCCACAGCCAGCCAGCTCACCTGATTTGTGGGGAAATTGAAGAGGGGCAGCTTCCGACAGCCAGACTGCCGACAGGAGAATCCCACCGACCAGCAACAACACATATCCGTGGCGGCTCCTCATCCTCCTCTTGGCTTAGCTAACACAAATGTTAGCTATTTGGAATCGTCGTCCTGAACAATAAATGTCTGTGTTGATACCCAACCGCGTATTCTAATCATTGATAGCCAGTGTAACGTCAGCGTGGGCTACATAAACAAGCATTATATTATATTATGTTTAACGTTAGCTACTTACTGTCACACCAGCTAACTAGCTTTAGCTAGCATGCCAATGCTAACAGTTTCAGCTGACGACAGCAAACACCGCTACGAGACGTTAGTGTCCCGGTGTCCACGGAGAGCAGCTGCGCGCTCGGCCGTGACGACGTCTCATATTTGATGTCTATAGCTTCGTGATATTTAAGTTAACACAGATCAATTAGACAAGAGCCCCGACTGTCATGAAACAGCTACCCACCAAAGCGCCATGTTCCTGTACAACGTCACATCACGAAATGAGGCGTAAAACCTCAAATGATTGACAAGCGATCAAGCCAATCACGATGAAGAATACCTTCGCGTGAAACAGGCAGAGCCAATCCGCTTCGAGCTTAGTGCTGTGTATGAAAGCTGAAGAGAGCTTTATGCATCCAGTCACTTGCCTACCATGTGAGGCACGCAATAATGATTTCTCTACAATATATGTTTATTTTTGGATTTATGGCCAACCATAAACTGCCTAGCAGCATTTAATAGGTTGTGACAGTAATGGAGTGCATGGACCATTAACTATATCTTGAGGATTGCTTTTCATTTTCATTCTTTCATGTTGCTGGGCGTAAGATTTACCAGGAAACATTGTGAAATACTCAGCATAAACATAAATTAAACTCTATTTTGGTTTTAATAGCTAGCAATATAGGAATGATGCTCTTGAAAAGTAAACTTGTTATTTATCTCATTTAAAGACTATTCCTCTACGTATCTTGTTTTTCTTCTTTTTAATTACTTTCAAGCCGTAGCACATGGTAATAGATTTGTTTACAAGCTGTGATAAAATCTTAATAAATAATATATCACCAGATTGAATTATTGTAATACTCTGTATGTGTTAACAAGACAATATCACATATTTCCCCTTTGTTATTTATAGCTAAGACTTACAATATGACAGCGGCATATTCATCTGTTTACAAATTATCTTTATTATTATTTTTTTTTAAATGATCATAAATATGTCTCAAATTAAATCTAAACAGCCGATATTGAATTATGACATTCATCTCATGAAAGATTTTGCTTTACCTGAGTAAACTTGCCTCTGTATTATATAATATTATTCCTTATTAATATTAATATAAACAATAGTATAAGCATTAGTTGTAGCAATAGCAGCGAAGGCAGTAGATAGTTGAATATTATATGAAAAAAATGTCACTAGTTAAAATACATTAATATTTATGATTGATTATTATCAGACTGGAGTGTCATTGTTATTTACTGTGCCTGCAAGTTTACACAACAATTGGAGTGAGGAAAAGATCTGCTCTGATTAACTGATGAAGGAGGAGGAGGCATTGTGTGGCGTGGGGGAAATCTCCGTGGGTTTGAGGACAGATACGTTGCTTCTTGCACTCCGGATCACGAAGCAGCAAAAGAGTGTTGGTGGCAAGCAAAGCAAGAGAAGCAACGATCTGCCATCAAAGGCTGAGACAGTACAAACCTGACCCGAGGAACGGTGAGTATCAAGCTTTTTGCAAATGATGTGCTCGGCAATGGTTTGTGTGATGATTGCTGGCGGTTATGTGTGATTTTGTGCCTTGAAGCATCTCTGATTTAAAATAGTGGGTCATATGTTTTATTAAAGGAAGTTAAAATCTTTTTGTTTGCTCCTTCCAGTTGCAACTACTTTCTCCTTCATTTAGTAAAACAAAGCGTGGGTCATCAAACCATTCTCATATGATTTAAATCATGTCAATATGATAAAAGAAAACGTTTCTCTCTGGGTGAAATCTTTTGTTAATCTGTCTGTACCGTGCTGTCAATATAGCACAGTCCTACTGATAAAGGTACAACTCAGCACATTAGTTTTTGTGTATAAAGAGTACTCATTGAGGAATGATTGTGCTTTAATCCACACATTTCTATCTGACAGAGTCTGTTTTATTGACTGTCACCTTGCATTTCCTCCATACATGTGTGTTAACCCCCCTCAGGCAGCTACAGAGCACCATGGCATTTTCAGGGATACTGAGCGACGAGGACATCGAGGCTGCGGTCCAGGCTTGTCAAGGTGAGTCAGACAGTGTGCGCGCTTGCACGCAGAGAGACACACACGTTAACACAAGAACACATACTTTACACTTAGTGAATATAAATCCACACACATATTGCAGAGTGTGTTGGTGAGAACCCATGCAGTCCCACTGGGGAGACCATGAGGCGTTGCTCACAGTGGGGACAGGAAGCCTGCAGGTAACCAGGCAGCCATGTAGCAGGAGAGCAGTCACCACCCAGATACCAAAGTGTTTTTAACGTTGAGCATTCACAAAGAGAGGACCAAATCACACAAGCGAGACAGCCCTCACTTCCCAAAGCACTTAGTCATTCATCTCTATGTGTGCATGACAACGCAGACACAGCACAAACCCTCAGATGAAAACCACATGTCAGTCCTTTTTTCAAGAGAACCCCCCTGTTAGCAATGATTCAGGCAAAATAACATGCAAGCTTTGTCTAATTCTTGTGAATGTTTGTAAGGAGATAGTATTTCTACGATTAATTTCAAGGACTAAAATGTTTTTATTAAAGTGGGCATATCAGACAAATTATCTTCGGGTTAGGGATTCTTTTTTATTGTTTTACGATTTCCTGTCTTTTATTAGAAGATGAATATTTTGTAATCTTCTAATCTCTCATTCTGTCGCTGTAAGTCTTATTCAGTGAATGATTGTGATGTACTTGAGGGTAACTCATCCTAGATGAGAATTGGCTCTCCAAACAACTGAATAAAAAGGGGCTTATGGGCGATATTCAGTGTGTTTTGAATGTTTCAATGGCATAATGACAAAGCCTATAGGGTGTGTATTGGTAAATGTCATCGGTGGGAGAATCAAAGTCATCTGAGCGGATGAGTCCATGCGACATCTCTATTCACTTCCTCACCATTCCTGTGTTCTTGTCACACTGAGAACTCTCACTTCCACATCTGTCTTACTCTCTTTTTGCTCACTTCCTCTCTCTCCTATGCAGCTCCAGGCACATTTGACTTCAAGTCGTTCTTTGCTCAAGTGGGACTGACCAGCTCCTCCGAGGCAGATAGAAATAAAGTGTTTATGGTCCTGGACCAAGACAAGAGTGGATACATTGAGGGGGAGGAGCTCAAGTAAGGACAGCGTGTGTCTGTGTGGGGTTTACGGGCTTGAGCAAGGATACGGATGTGCGTGTGTTTGTGCGTGTTGGCCCACATGCAGACGTCTCTGTATGAATGAATTTAGTAATATATGAGGGGGAGGGCTTGTGAGTGAGTGATGGGAAGGGGGATTGGTCAGAAAGGCCTGCAGGGTAGAAAATGGCATCAGAAAATATATAGTCAATGATGATATGAGCCTCAACTTTTCTCTCATATTTTCTGCGCACCCATCAGGCTGTTCCTTCAGAATTTCTCTCCGGGGGCGAGAGAGTTGACTGTGGCTGAGACCAAAGCTCTGATGGCTGCGGGCGATAAGGATGGAGATGGCAAGATCGGAATGGAAGGTCGGTGCATGTAAAACATCTGAAAGAGCTGTCCGTTACTTAGTGCTGAAACGGCAGTCTGTAAAAAAGCACACATAAAAACAGTATAAAATTATACACCAAATAATGAGTTGATTGTTTAGCTATCGTGCTTAACCGTAATATTGTTATACAATGACTTGTGTGGAGAACAATGTTGTGCTTAATAGGAATATCTGACTGAATACATTGTTCTCCCCCGCAGAGTTCTGTGACATCCTGGAATAAAGAGGATAAACATCTTTGTGTTGTTTTTCCCTATTTTAAGTGAATGGGTTTGGTATGAAAATCCAGATTTTCCAGATTGATTTATGCAGAGACCAGAAACCTTGGATATTCTCTACCTGCCTGCTGCTCTCCCTGTTGATGTGATCCAAGACAGATGTTTGGTGGACAGACGGCTTAAGATGGATGTTATAGTGTGTGTTTGTGTGTGTGTGTTTAATCAATCAGTTACCTGGAATGGGTTAATAAATGTATTTAAGATCTGATATCACTGTGTACTGCTCTTTTTCCCCTGAAATGGATATTGCATGACATGTCTCACAGTCCTTAACATTACAACTTAAACTACTGCAATGGCATCCAAGGAATTTAGGATTTAAATCAACATATCCATGTGAAGTCCCTGCATCCCTTAAGGTTTTCTATATGATAAACTAAGACTTTCTGAACAAATTATCTTGTGCAAAGACATAGCATCATTAAATAATGATTACCATTTAGTTTATGAGCAGGAATCAAACAAGAACTATTCAGGAAAATGTTTTCTGAGTGCTCATTGACTCCGCTATTTATATATCTGTGTTTTCCCTTCTATAACAAGTCAAAACGGCCTTTTCTGATTCAGTGCTGCAGATAATCGTATAACCTAGAACCTCTGATAGTGGGATTATTGAACACTTCACCAATACCCCCACTTTGGAAAAGATGATGGCACCCCTCTTCAAATGTTCAGACACATGGGCTTTTCCAAAGAAATTCACCACTATTTCCTGATTAGGATTAGCACTGCCTTCTGCTGGACTGATTTTGAATTCCTCGAGACACAGGTAGAAATAACCATCTTAATTATGGTTAATTAAGAAATCGAGGGATTGAGGTTTAAATGGCCTACTGGTTAACAGTCTCGCTTGAACGTTTCTTAAAGAGGTCATGAAGGGCACAAACACAAACCCATTAGTTGCACGTGGCTGACAAAAACATTGAGAAAAGGGGACGTTTATATCTGCATTTATACAGTTATTAATATGTGAGTTGTGTGCCATGGCATCACGTCAGAGTTAAACCAGTATAATGCCAATATAACATAACATATAACATAACTTGTTACACTTTTCCTCACGCAAACACACGGCACAGAAATAATAGTCTGATTGCCGGATGCATTGCCCACTAAGGACATGCACGGTGGTGCAGGCCCCAAAGACCCGCTTGGCCACTCGCTTGAAACTCGACCCACTGCAGAGTTCAGATGGACCATATGGAAATATATAGTAGCCTGTATTTTAAGTAGCTGTATGAGCTAGTTAATGTTACAGTACAGCACATATATGTATCATATGAGACCAGCTCAGAGGCTTCAGATGAAAGAATCAAAAGCCTGACTCCAATAATTCATACTAACTATAATAGACAAGCAATGACGTAGATTCCTTACTGAGCAGACTGCCACAGACATTGCATGCATGAGTTTCAAATATTACTGGTAAAGATAAAATAAGGTAATATGGTATTATGTTCGACGCAAATGCATATGAATGGCTATATGGCAACATTTGTACTGATTCCACAGAAGTCTTACAAGCAGTCGATCCCAGAGTGACATCTAGTATCAGACATGAGATAAAACCCAACAACCTTTGAGGCAGTACAAGCAGTCCTTCCACATATATTTACAACCTCTGAGTAGCCAGTTCCAACTGGCAGCCCTTGGAGCTCATTCATGTGGCATCTGGCTCCAAGTGCTTTCCTCAGGAATATGACCCTTGGCCTAGATAGCCACTCTCACACATTCATTTCATTTATACTCTCACATTAAATGCACAGCATCAGAATCAACATGTCGAATGCTTGAGGCCATGGAGGCATCGTGTCCTGCAGGCCTGCTCGGGTTTCCACACGTCCACGCTATAGGCCTCAGCACACATGGTAGCATCCTCATTTGTTCACCTAAAAATAGGTTGAGACTACTTGACACATTTTTTTCGAAACCCATGCATCTTGGTACCCGATACTGAGACTCAAATCTCTGTAAATGGTGTTGCTCAAGGATATATAAGCATGGCTAGCTGCGGGAGACATTCACTCTCGAGTCCTGCCTGGTTTTCACTCGCCTCAACGCAACCCAAAGGTGAGTGGGACGTGACCCTTCGATGGCCACGCTGACTTCTTTACGGGAGGAAAGGGATTGAGACGAGGAGAACCTCTTGGACTATAACTTTAGAGAGACATGGAACCAACATAGAAAAGAACCTACACGGACCACAGGACGACTCAATCCATGCGAAAAGGAGGCCCAGTGTGGCCATGTGGTTTTCAACGGATCAGCGTTTGTGGATAATAATTGCGCGATTGTCTTTTAACCAGATGAACCACCAAAAAAAAGAAAGAAAGAACGCGTGTGACGTCACTGCGTCTCCCCAGCTGCAGCATGCATGTGTGCCGTGAATCATGGTGCGTGACATGCCTCTCAGCGGGAGTTCTATTTGGTGTCATAGCAGCGTGGGTCAACACGGCCGGGCCTGCGTGACAAGCGGTGACACTCAGGGCAGCTTTTGCCAAATGAATTATCATAAATAAATATAATTAGCGACTAAAACAAACAAGAGGCTTTGGACATGTGTATGTTTCTAGATTCTTTAAGACAGTGTTACTGCATCGCTCATGTCTTGAAGCAAGAGGAGGAATAGCCTCGTTTAATACTGAGAAGTTCATGATTTCAGGCTCACAACCCCTCTGAATATCTCTGAGGGTTCTGTATCTCAGGCCCTCTGAATAGGAGAACCACCTAAGTACACGATATCAGTAGTTATTGCTTTAAAGAAGGACATTTGCAATGCAATGACATGACTGCTGTGTGGGATTTGTGATGCTTATACACTCTGATTCTTCTTTCCTCCCACAGAATAAAGAAATGGCCTTCGCTGGTGTCCTCGTTGAAGCCGAAGTCAAAGCCGCTCTGGACGGCTGTGCAGGTGAGACTTCATTAACTCAAAGTAGATTATTCAGTTAACACACTCACTTCATCCGTACTATTATTACCTGGAAATTATGAATTCTCCCTGCAAATGCAAAGTTGATTAAAAAACAAACAAATGATATCAATTGATATCTATCTACAGATAACTGCCAGACACAGTTATCCTAATAACTGAGCAGCTGCTTGGCACGGTGCTAATGTGGTGTTAAAATGTGTTCCAGCTGCTGATTCCTTTGACCACAAGAAGTTCTTCAAGGCATGCGGCATGGCCGGCAAGTCTGCCGAGGAGGTGAAGAAGGCTTTCTACATCATCGACCAGGACAACAGCGGCTTCATTGAGGAGGAAGAGCTGAAGTAGGACACTCAAGCAACTCTCACTTAATCAAACAAGATGCAATATTACTGTACTGTATTTTAGATTTTTAGGAAAAATAATCAAGGGACAACTTTACTCTTTATTTTAATTTTGGACATTTTGCCTTAGTTTGGCTTTAATGTGCAGCTCCAACTAAAATAAAGAAACTATAGAAATGTCACGTTTAATGAAGCCTGCAGGTTTTATGAAGCATCTTAAATGATCCTCATTCTGCACAGTGATGTCCATTCAATCAATATAGTCTGAGATGCTCATGTTTTGTCCACCGTCAGGTTGTTCCTGCAGAACTTCTCTGCTGGAGCCAGATCTCTCACTGAGAAGGAGACCAAGGCTTTCCTCGCCGCCGGTGACGAGGATGGTGATGGCAAGATCGGAGTCGATGGTAAGACTTCCTTCTGTTTTTGTACATCTTTTTTACATCTTTTTTACAACTTTCTACATATATTGAACGTATAGCAGAACACAGCAAATGCATGCAAGGTCAATTCTGATACTTATTGGCAATGGACTCTCAATGTATCTGTATTGCAGTTAAATATTCAATATCCATTCACATACATCAACGCCGTGGTCAGAAAGTGGGTCCAATTAGCCGAGCTCGTCCCAGCATGATGGCACTCTGCTCACTGCTAACGGCAGTTTCATTCTCCTTTCACAGAGTTCGCTCTTCTTGTGAAGGCATAACTTCCCACTACCCAAGATCCCCTTCTTTTCATGGAACTGCGAACTCCTTGCAAGATTCCGTCACCACCAGCTGAAAGAACATTTTTTTATATCTTATTTATGAGTTGCCTGCGGATTATTTCTCAACATGGAATGCATGTTTTACTGTGAATGTTACTCAAATGATCTGAAAATGACTTACAAACTGTACAACACCATCTACACTTTTGAGGAAGAGTGAAAAACCAGGAATAAATACTCTGTTGGTCTAACGTCAGCTGCTTCAGGTCAGTCGTCTTTGCACTGTGCGTTGAGCCTGTTTTGATCATGGCTCATGGGATGGGGAGGATAGCTGTGCTCAAGCTGGCAGACACATTGGGAATAGCCCTCTCTGCTCAAATACTTCCTGGATCCAGGGAGGTTTGCAATGGATACCGGTCACCCATGGTGTAATGAGGAGGTCTCTTCCAAGGTCTTTTTCTACACCCAGTGCTGAGTAGACAATTAGATGATGTGCTGTGGCAACAGGAGGCCTATTAACAGCCACGGTTACGTCGGCAGGAACTTTTGAATCTGCTGCATTGACGCACATCTTCAGTGAGCTGAGGGGTTCCTTTTCAATTCAGTCAGTTTTCTCGTAGTGTTTAGAATGTGCCACCTATATTTGGGACATATTCTAAATCCACGTGTTAGCATACAAATGAATTCAAATAGGTTATAAGTCAGATTTAAAACAAAGTACACTTGTGAGTGCTAAGGGAACTACAAATCAGCAATATGTAACCCCTTAACCCTATGCTGCCACCTATGGGTGAAAGATATTCTCAGCATTACAAGCGATAGAAGTGTCAAGATGCATCATTCAGAATATCCTTCAACTTCTGTCCTCTACCTTGTTCGGATATTACAAAAGATATGTCACCTGCATGAGCATTCCCGTGTGCTTTAAACATATTGAGCTCCTAGAATAACACAAATGGGAGGCTGCATTGATTTACAAACAACAGGGATGAAAATATCATTCAGTCCATCTTGACTAATCTGGACAACAATAAATGCATTGTTGACTTTCCAGCCAAAATGTGACTGATTGTGACAGTGCTAACTGTCTTCATGCACAATAATCATGTCAGTAATTTGCTTTATTTGATTGTAAGTAGACACAAATTACTTGAAAATACTAGAATGACACATTGTGGCTGTGAATAGGTCACTCTCAGGTGGACAATATCATGTATGTCAAACATAGAGAAGAAACTATACATTTTCAAGACTTAAATCTAATACATAAGTATGAAAGAAAGGCTTTTCCTCTCATGAAGTCATCAATACAATAGTCGATGCCTTCCAAAATCAACAATGTCACACCAAAAGAGGCGAAACAACCACCTCGCGGCCGCCCTAATGCACACTCTTATACTCTTGAATAGCCTACTGTTGTGTGTTGGCAGCAACATTTTCAGTTTGTCCTCCTCAGCAGTGCACACGCCTATTCTTAGCGTTGAGGGGACATTAAAGACTTCTTCAAACGCACCTTTTAAGCGTCTTCATTTGTGAAACTTAAAATAGACTGGCTGCAGGACGAATCCTCGCCACCCCCTTCTCTGCGGTGTCAGTTATCTTATGCCTCAGATTTCGATGGAGTGAAACTATAAAAAGGTCATCGGGAGCGCGGGGAAGATCACTGCAGCCGACTCGAGTCCTTACTGTTTCATCTGTAGTCTACAAAGCCAGACACCAGAAAGGTGAGTTTAAATGAAAATGGAAAATAAACATGGGATCCTTGCAGACAGAGCCTCAGCATCCCGTATTGCTTCAGAAAACATTGATTTACATTTGGACTTTGCACTGCAGAGTTTTTGGGGCTTTTCTTGAGCGTCGTGTGCATGAACACATGGATTACCGGTCAGACCTCCCAGCATCCGTAGAGTTGCAGTAGGGCACACGTGTTAATCTCAGCCTCCTGAACCGGATTGGGAAATGCAACATCATACCACTCACACAAAGAAAGGGACTGACTAATTTCACTTTTGAAATTTGAAATATTTCCATTTAAAATATATTTCTGTTCCACTTGGCACCAATAACAGAACTATTGTGCAAATAGTGCTGCTCTGTTGTTTTAATGATAGTGAGATGTCCATTCATGTCCATTTAATGCGATTGATTACTGATTCTGAAAAAATAATCGCACAATGTGTCCAACTTTAGAAAGATAATAACCACCTTTACCTGATTTCTGCAGATCATAATGGCCTTCGCAAGTGTAGGACTGAAGGATCCCGATGTCGCTAAAGCCCTGGAAGGGTGCAAAGGTGACTCTTCGAGTTGCACTTGCAGCGCTCCCTGTTTGGAGCATCACTGTGCTTCTGTACGTGACTTCAGTAACAACCTGCATTCATTTCAGACGCCGGCACATTCAAGCACAAGGCGTTCTTCCACACGTGCGGCCTGTCCAGCAAGTCTGCTGAGGAGGTCAAGAAGGCCTTCTTCATCGTTGACCAGGACAACAGTGGCTTCATTGAGGAGGAAGAGCTGAAGTAAGACACTCGCCACTTCCTTTGTCCGACACACATGTCCACAAATCACATTCTTGCATCTTCTGTTTTGATACATCTGCGTGAAGCAATAATGAAGTTAATGATGGAGGTTATAGGTGAATTGTTCTTCAGGGTATGGGGACTGAATGAGTGTAAAACCACAGGGCCAAACTATCTTCAGCCACTACATAAGCCTTCTATTTATATCTAATGCTTTCAATATGTAACATGAAGTGTGTCTCAGCCAATGGGAGCTGGGGTCTGAGAACTAACCACCGACTGTGTGTGCAGGCTGTTCCTGCAGACCTTCAAGGCAGGTGCACGCGCACTGACAGACGCCGAGACCATGGAATTCCTGAAGGCCGGCGACTCCGACGGTGACGGCAAGATTGGCTGTGACGGTACGGACTCTTCCCACGCCAAGTGGTTACATCATTCTTTGGTTGGTTGGTTTTTTCTGCAGGAAAATAGATGCCAAACTGTGTTTTCTTGTGTCTCCACAGAGTTCGCTGACATGGTTAAACAATAAAGTGGCAACTGACCAACAACACCTGCTCTGATGGAACAACAAAGCCCACGTCGACCCCCCCCCCCCCCCCCCCCCCCCCGTTTTCATCTGAATATAAAGGATTTTTATACATTTGCTTAAGAGACGTTTCCTCCTATGCAACACATTGTCCAAAAATGATGTTTTTGAATGTCGCTCAGCTGTGTTCATGTCTTAAATATGAATTTTGCTTATACTGTCAAATCTATGATGCACTTTCCAGGTACAAACGGTAAACAAAAGAATAAATATTCTTTTACTGCGGTCTTACTGACTTACTTACAGATTTGTTTCTTTTCAATTCCTAAAAAAAAGGAGTACATATAAACTCAACAGGGCAAATATATTCACATCCTCTCTCTCTCTCTCTCTCTCTCTCTAAATCTCAATGAGCTTTTTTTGGCATGATATAGGGCATATACATACACATGTAGCTGTAATAGTGATAGAGGTAAAGAAAAGCAATAGAAATTAACTTACAAACTGGTGATAATAGATTACTGAATTATCTCACTCACTTACAAACCAAACACGCACACACACACACACACACACACACACACACACACACACACACACACACACACACACACACGCACAAACTTGCAGCTCCATCCTGCAGCCACTAGATGGAGTTACGTCATTAAAAGTTGGGACAGACACAAATGATCTGTCAATAAAACACGACAGCTGTTTGGACATTTACGTTTCTCACCTCAAGGCTGGCTCGTGAGGAAACTCATCATGCATGTGACAAAATAATAACAACAAAGAATATATATATATATATATATTATAGTTCATTCCAGTCTAACGTTTATTTTATTAATGCTCATTATTTGGGACCAAAAACTGCAGTAAAAAATATTATAATCTAATTTGAAAAGTGATTAAGAACACATGATTCCAATATTGATTGTGAGACTATAATGCTCGTAAAAAAACATTCTCCCATTTAAATGAATACCCAGTAACAGTAAGGCGTCGACCCTCAGGCTCTTTTTCACACATATTCTGGAGGAGAAGATTGAGGACCAGGAGTCCACCTTCAATAAGACCTCCACACATCACTTGTTGAGGGGCCACAATTCGGTTTAGGAAGGCTGGCCATGCAATGACAAACTACCGGAGATACAAGAAGACAGGGAGTGATACACGTCCGAAACACGGTCGTGTATCACTCATAAGACAACTGATTTCCGAATAATGTAGTTTTCTGCGCTCAGACCTTTAAATCGTGTTTAAGAGTTTCATGAGTGGACTTGCCAACAGGTCGCGTGGGCTCCACAAGACACGGGCACGCGCCGAGACACGGGCACGCGCCGAAAGACTTCCAAATTGAAGACGCCGGCCGGGGGGCTACTGTGCCTTTAAAAGACTTCAGGGATATAATGAGCTATCAAGTGACTGCTCCTTCGAGCCCTAAGCACCGCCGGTGCCATGGTGTAATGGTTAGCACTCTGGACTCTGAATCCAGCGATCCGAGTTCAAATCTCGGTGGGACCTGTTTTCTTTCTTATGAAGAATTTCACGAATGTTCACTCATAAACTCTTCGTACAACTAACTATACATCATGGAAATAAATAACATGTTCCTGTGTGTGCGTGCGCGTGCGCTTGTGCCTGTGTGTGTGTGCGTGTGCGTGTGCGTGTGCGTGTGTGTGTGCGCGTGCGTATGTAGTGTGTTTGTGCGTGTGTGTGTGTGTGTGTGTGTGTGTGCTCGTGCTGCTGCAGTGAACACCCCGTCTGGAATGTGCTTAATGACCCTGCATGTGTCCGCTCGGGGCCACGATGCCCTCGGAAGAGTCAACCTGGTCATTTTGCAACTGGACCAATTGGGCGGACAAAGGGAAAAACAAAGTGGATGGTTTCTCCATCTCCAGTAGAAATGAAGCCAGTGCTCAGCCCTGAGTGACCTCTGACTGCTTTACCTCTGTTTAAATGGTGCGTGTGGATACCTGGGACATTATGCATCATCAACACCATTGAGGCAGGATGCACACCGACAGCAGAGGGTGACCTCGGGTCCCTTAATCAGCACAGTTGACAAAGCAATTTAGCGAGGCCGTCCCCCTGTCAGTTTGAGAGAGTGAGAAGGTTATAAAGCAGTTCTGTGTGTTTAGTGTTATTTCAGTTTTGATTGGAAATAATCTGCGTCTGAGCAACTAAACAATTGTTATTGTGTCCAGACAGATCTGGACAGGTGAAAACCACAGAATGCATTAATGTGAGACGCTACAGTGAGACACTGCTCTGCAAAACAAATATGTCATGAAAAAATGTCAGTTGACATTTTATTTCCCATAACTCACTAGATAGATAGAAGCAGTGGGATGTGGCTCAGATGTGCTCGTTTTGGGACTGCTGCCTGTAAATGGATATCTGCATGAAAGGGTAAGGGTGGGGCGGGGTGATGGAGAGGAGGGGGGCAGAAACAGCAAGAGAGGGAGAAAAGGAGAGAGAGAGATTGTAGTTACATTACAGCCTCCCTGCATTTACTGTACTGTATAATTCTAGAGGTGAGAGGAGGAGGGGCACAGGGATAAGAAGAGGGAGTGGTGGATGAGGTGAAGAACACGCTTTTTAACTTAATTTGCAATTTCCAAGGGTGCTACAGATTTCCACGGTCCGGTCTCTCTGCCCCTGGGCGTTATAAATAGTAAAGGTTAATTAGTTAGCTGGGAAATTGGATCAGGGGCGGGCAGTTAGAATTTGATCCATAGACAGGTAACTCAAGCAATCCCTTTTGTCAGTGCAGTCAGACCTATATAAATCCTCCTTGACGTACGGCAGGCACCACATAGCTTACCTCTCTGCTGGATCACCGACCGGACGAGAACCCCCTGAACACGGTAGGTTGCTGTGTGGATCCAGAGAGCCTCTGATGGGAAGTGGCTTTTGTTTGCTTTCAGAGACTTTGCAGATGTGGATTTTCTGGCTCCTGTGTATTCAGAGCTGTTGAGAAGACAGGCGGCGGGTGAAACTATTGCATTTCCATGAAAGTTATTTCTATCATTTTGAATCCTTTGGATGAGACATTATTGGACAGAGAAGAAAGATTAATGTGCATGCTGCCTTTGAATGGCCACTGACTTCTCAGTGTCAGTGTGTTGACACCCGGACACATTTTGCTCTCCATCAGTGTCAAGTGAGAGGGTTTGCGTCTGTACCTGTGTGTGTTAATATGTTAATAATTCACCATGGTTGTTCCTCCTACAGGAATAAAATGTCGCTCTCATCCATCCTTTCCGCTGATGACATCGACAGTGCTATCAAGGACTGCCAAGGTATCGTCTTCCACCAATATCACTATTGCTCTCTTCGTTAGATCTTTTTTCTTCTACAGACTTTCTACTGGAGTCTCTTCAGTCAATACGGTTCACTCTACTTGATAGCCAACTGGAAGACTTCAAAATGTAGACAATTAAAATGAAGTACAGTATAACCTGAGATGCAGCTGAATAGATTTCTTGAGCATCAATGGGGCACAAGCCACGAGCTAAAGAGAGACTATACGACCCTGTTAGTATTAACACTGGAGGACAAAGACTCTTCAAAATGTGCATCTCAAACCTTTAAAAACACGGATTCAGGAGCAATATTTTCTCCATACTATGTATCTCACTTCACACTTCACAATACCACGTCAGTCATGGTCTTGTTTCCACTCATTAACATTCCTTGAGGTTTTGCTGATGTTCTGGGGGACTTTGCCTTAATTCTAGTTGAGTGAACCAACATTAAATCTTATAATTCCTGACTCTGCTCTCTCTATTGTCCCCCAGCACCGGACTCCTTCTGCCCCAGGAAGTTTTTCCAGTTGTGTGGCCTCACCAAGAAGAGCCCCCAGGAGGTGAAGAATGTTTTCGGGATCCTGGACAATGATGGCAGTGGTTTTGTTGAGGAGGAAGAGCTCAAGTGAGTGAAGTAGCCGGTTCACCAACTATAGACATTTATATTTTGTGCCCGGGATGCAAAGGATCCTAAAATGAAGAGTAGAGTTTAGATGTCTTCGTGGAAAAGAATCACATTTTGGTGAAGGGTGTGGCCGTCCATCACACCATTTACAGGGCTGAACGGGGGATTGATGAGTTGTATTCTCTGGCTGTGCAGCAGCAGATTGGGCCTCAGTGTTAGCTCCTCGTATCTGGCCTCGTGGCTGTTGTTACCTCTAACTTGTGTCCCTGTGTGCGGCAGGTTTTTCCTCCAGAGGTTTTCCCCTGGGGCGCGCATTCTGACAGACAAGGAGACGAAGGAGTTCCTGTGCGCTGCTGATGACGATAGTGACGGCCGGATTGGAGCGGACGGTGAGTGGATCCGCACCTATTTCATATTATTATATTAAGATATGCGTGTGTGTTTGTGTGATTGTGCTTAGGAAACAATGCTACACACTTTACCCTTTTCAATAAAATGCCGATTGAATCAAAGTGTTTTCAGGGTGCTTGAAAGAGAGACAGTTATATATTCTAGTAATAGAATCAGACAAGCAGCCATCATAAATATCCGCTCCAAGTCACAATACACTTCTTTTCTATTCCACGGGTACTAAAAACTGACACTCCAAGAATGTTTCTATTGAACATGTGTGATGTAATGCTGTTAACCTGAGAGCAGCGCCATGCTCTCTGAGGGGTCATATACGTTGTGTTTCTTTTCTCCACAGAGTTCCAGGCCATGGTCTTGTCTTAAACTACGGGACTGACCCCCCTTAACCCCCCACACTGCTTCAAGGGCTCACTTAATTTGATTTATAATTTTCCATCTGGTTAGTTAAAACCTTTTGAATCTCTATTCAAGACTCGTTCCGGTCCACAGTCATCCACATTCACACCATTACTTGAATTTCTTCTTCTTTTTTTTTCATTCGTTTTAAACATATCATGAAGCTGTATTCCCCAAATAAAATGTAAAATGTACCAAATTACTGAGAAAATAAAAGAATAAAATCCAAATCTTGTGGCTATTTTTCATTATTTCTATTCAACATCTTTGTGTGTTTCTGTATGTCTTCTGTGTGCTTTGAGGTGACACTGTGGCATGGCAAGAGAAATACTAGTATGTAGTCAAGGGTGTTGAATTGTTCCATATGCACAAGACTGTTTAATTAACTTTTATGAAGTGGGAATCCGTATATCCACATACTGATCCAGATGTGCCCAAAACAAACACACAGCCAGGCCATTTTCTTTACAGTTCTGTGGTGTCCTTATATCTTCACTTAACGCCACAAAGCGTGATTGATATGAGAAGTGAAACATTCTTATCGAGGTGTATATACAGTACAGGTGTGTGTATGTGTGTGTGTCTGTGTGTGAGAGTGGATAGATTCATAGAGCTAGCACAGGGAAATAGCAGAGGAGGTGACCTTGATGACCACCTGAGTGTCACCGCGGCTGGATCGAGTGACACCTGACCTCAGCTATGTAAATAAACCCATCTGAACCTGGGTGTGTCTCAGGCTAGAGAAACAAAACACACACACACACACACACATCCCAATGAATTAGAAAAAATCAAATATGAGATCAGACACAGACGGTGTGACATGCGAGCCCACATAATCCCAAAGAAGCACATAAGCCCACATCAGGGTGGTTGTTAATATATGCACCAGTGTGAGGGTGTACATGTGTGTGATGCACAGAAGAAGATGAACTCTTCAGAAGGCCATAGCTTTGGTTGTTAGCCTTACATGTACTCGTTTGCCAGGTTTGCCTTGATAGCTCAGGAGAGCTTGCCCAGGATATTAAAAAAAATAATTATTAAACTCTCGGACAGAAGACGGACCATCGAACAGCTCCGCATCCTCCCTCCGAGAGACTTTAAATAGCACGCCGCTTGTTCATGCACTGCATTTACAGGATTCATGAGATTAACATTAACAACTACTGGCCTATTTACCCACCCACTAGAGGCGCCAAGATACAATGGTGCCATCTTTGTGTCATTTCAATGACCTGTATATTACAGGGGGAACCTGCCTATTACAGCAGACACCTGCTACTCAGAGCTATGGGGCATACCCTGATATTAGCATGGTGTGCTGTAATAATGATAGTGTTGCTTATTCAGCCAGGTCCATACGGCCTGTGTGTCCTTATACTGGATATAATACATTTCACTGTCACGATGAAGTGATATAAATGTGATAAAGCCATGTTGATTCATACGCAATTTAACATGTTAAGATTAAAGAAGAAAAAAAATCTATTATATGAAATAAACATGTAATTTGTGTACATTGTTAAGTATTTTGCAATCAAAGTACAGCCATGTAACTAAAAGACTTAAAAGTGCTCAATCCAAAATGTCGAGCACATCTGTAGCCTCCACACGGCTGTCAACAGGACACAAAGTTGTCTATCAGGACAAAAGGACATTGACATTACATGTATCCATATCTGCTGCTACCAGTTTCTGATTCTCATCATCTGCAGACATGGGGTGGAGGAGTGAGAAAGAACAGGGGGGGGGGGGGTTACATGGTTGAAAGTGGGACAAGGTTGGGGAAGCCAGTAGGTAACACAAGCCACTGGACACCCAATGGAGCAGAGAAGAGAAGCGAGTGGTAAACAGGAAGGAAATGTGAGCCAACAGGTCGACACCGACTGCTGGATGTGCTGCGGCGGGTCAGCAGGACAAGATAATGTGACAAGCAGATCACCTGGACTCAAGGCTCAAGGGCGAGGGAAAGCTCGCTCCGTCTCTCTCCAGGACAGCGGCGCTCTGACAGGCCAACAATGTCCAACAGGCCTGGGGGTCTGACAATAAGAGCAAAACAGTTTGCTCACATTGGACTGAAAGTTGGACATTAAGGAGGTGTTGATATTCTTTCACAATAAGATGTCTCTATCATCTGTCATGGGCTGAAACAACAATTAAGATGTAACACACATTAAAAGCTGAGTTCCTTGAAAGCTGAATAAAATGGCCTAACAGACATTGTTGTAATCAAGTGTAACTTCAAGCAATATAATCCAAGTACATGTTCTGGGGTTCATTCCATGAAAATATATTTTGGAGATGGAGAATATTCCTTACCCTACAACTAATCTATTCTACACCATCTATATGATCAGAGAGGGGGTTATTTTGCATTTCAGAATTAAGGTTACAAAACTCCAATGTAAATGTCAACAGGGCTGCATTCAGTGGTTCAGGTCATAGTAGAAGTGGTAGTGGCCACAGTAGTAGCAGCAGTAGTACTCACCTTGAAATGTTAGGATGCAGCATTAGGTAACAAAGGATGAAGAAGAAATAAAGTAAGCCAGCAAACTTAACGATTAACTTACTTGAACTTGACTAGAACATAACTACTTTTATATTGTACCTTCTTGTGGGACTGCTAATGCTGTACCATGAAACTGGTCTGGATGACCACTTGAGGATGGACACATGGGCCTTGCCTGCTTCTCTCTTCAATAATTAATGTCCTCGCTTCATTGTCACCAAAAACTCATATCAAGAAAGGAGTGTCCGGCTCAGCTTACTGATTAAGTCTGTGTGAAACTTTAATGTGCACCTCACCTTCAACTGATAACAAATGAAAGTGCTCAAGCAAACATGGTAAAAGGGAGTTGAGCCATGTGGACGTCCGCTGTGCGTCCAGCATCTGCTGTGATAAACACTCGTCATATTGTGACTCACTCCCAGTCTTTTGGAGCCTGGAGGTATTCGAGATGTTGCTACCGGATAGTCTGAACAGGGAGGAACGTCGTGAAAGATTTACCTGCCGTGTTAGGATGACTGAATGGGCTTTGTGAGCTCTGTGCAGGAACTCCATCCATAATGCAGGAGATGACAGCACTGCCTCTGTTCCCCAACAAGCATGAGTCCTAAGCCTCTACCTATGATGTCTTCCCTTCATTAATGAATGATAGGCCGTGCACATATCAATGGCCACCCCTGATACACACAGCGCCTTCGGGGAAGGCGATTTCTAGAAATCTATTGCTACCCTGCATATATATATATATATATATATATATATATATATATATATATATACATCTATTCACTAGACTTCAGTGTGCAACTAAAAGCCACACCCTGCCTAAACCCCTGAACAGCTGTCACATGTGCTGACTCACCCTCAGACTGAGTAATGGCTGTCATGGAGAGGTAGACGGGTACTTTGCTGACTTTTCGAAATGAGAAGGCACAATAAGATAAGATGGTTAGATGTTTGTGTCTCGTGGAGTTTGGTCAGTAAACACATACTTCATATATACAGTCATCTTAACTGTGATATTAATGCTCAAGTTAATGAGATGTAATTAATAATGGCACTGAACCTGTGTACCACATACAATGTGTACAAAGCAAACGTTTGACCAGTTGGGAGTATTTCCGAGCGTAAAGCTTTCATGGTAACCAGAAGAAAACTCCAGGAACTTATGAATCCCAGCTGAGAAATAGTTTGGCCCATAAAACCTGTAAAACTACAAAGTTAAACAAACCAGATATAGTGTGCTAAACTTTAGAGGTGCTGGTATAGGCCGGCATTTCTTCTACTTTTGGACAGAGCAAGGCTAGCTGTTTCCCCCTGTTTCCAGTCTTTGTGCTAAGCTAAGCTAACCGGATCCTGGCTAGCTTCATATTTAATGGAATCAGTTATATTATGCAACCATCTGCCAGAGAGAAAATATGTGTATTTCCCAAAATGACTAACTGTATTCCTCGAAGGCCTGTCGTCAACTCTTTACGTAAAGTATTCGTTGCATCAGTTCACACACTGTTTATCTATGTCAGTGACCCAGTAAGACTGACAGCACCTACAAGGCCAACCTACACCCTTGTTACCTACAGCCAGACAGGACTGACTCCACGTCCCTTGTTCCTACATGATTTAGAGACTGTGAACAGGTCTCAGCTCCCTCCGTAGTCTCAGTTTCTTTCCCAGGTCTTACTCTGGCCATCAGATCCGCAGAGCTGTCAGGTTTGATTCAATCCCTTGTGATTGAATAACACAGGCGAGACTGAGCTAATTGATTTTGTTCTGTGTTACAGGTTGACTGCTGTAGAACCGAAGCGGTCACATCTAAAAAAAACGTTGTCTATCTACTTGAACCCGAGAGATTAGAGTGATGTTGAGGTCAGGCGAGACACAAGAAAACAACAAGCAGACAGACTGCATGAGTCACAAAGTACAAAACTACTACATATTAACTGCCGTAGACTACAGTAATGTATATCAGATTTTCTTTTTATATCTCTCACTTATATTTCTCCTAATATGCCCCTAAAGCAGCGACACTAAAATGACTAGACTACATATCACATAAATACATACAAATAAACATATTTTGATGTATTTACTTAAGTTTTTGGACTGAAATATTAGTAGTTTTATATAGAAGGTCTTTGTGAGTTGCATGGAAAACAACAGGACAGTCATGTTCACTGTCACATGTGGTAAAAGGTCAAGGCCTGCTCATAAAATGGTTCATCAAAAGCTTGATGCTAAAATAGAAAAATAATCTATAAAAAGTATATATTGTCCATTGTGCTGAAAGCTAAACGGACCACCTGCAAGGACCAGGCAATATGCATAACTCCACCCATTAAACGTCACTGCCTTCGTTCAGCCAGGTGACCAACTCCTCTGCCGCACTGTGAGCAGTTATACTGTAGCGCCCTCTAGTGCACGTGCAGCGACCAATGTGTCTGCGCGTGATGTAACTGTCTTCACGCCACCGTGTGAACATTAAAACGATGCATGATAGGAATTGTGCTTTCATTGTCGAGTCCCAAACGAATCCGTGTAACGACTCGCAACCGCGTTTTACTTTCACCGGATGTGAGGTCACCGCGGCCTCCTTCCTTCCGGTGTGAACGCGAGCGTCGGTCGCCGCCGCTCCTGCTGCTGCTGCCTGTCAACACCGCGGCTCGAGGACACGTCTGCGTCGGTGTTTGATTCCAGTGTCTGACGGAGCACCAGCGGCCCTCCATCATGCCCATGTACCAGGTAAAGCCCGTCTGCGGGAGCCACATGGAGACCGAGTTACCAACCTGCATGTACAGGTTACCAAATGTCCACGCGCAGCAAGGGGGCAGCAGCACGTCCGAGCACGCGCTCCAGGTAACTTAACCGTTTTCATTTCGACGAGGTTTATTTTTATTTTTTTCAACTGGTTGTATTTTGCTCTCGTTGTTGCCCGCAATTGTTTTTTATTCCTCGCGCAGTGACGCATGCGCGTCTCGCGCGGTGTTGTAGCTTACTTTGACCAAGCTAGCTTACTTTGACCAAGCTAGCTTACTTTGACCAAGCTAGCTTACTTTGACCAAGCTAGCTTACTTTGACCAAGCTAGCTAGGACAGAAAATGAGCCATCTCAGTTCTGGCTGATGCAACAACTGCACGTCTCCACTGTTCAGAGGTGTAACGGTTAATATAGTCTTAGTTTATTAATATGTTAGAGTACATCAGTCCATCGTCGTTGTTAATAATACTGAGTGCACATCATGATGGCATGAAGCCCATTGCTGCTAAATTCAATCCAAAGATCTGTCATCTTGTTTTCTGGTACATTACCTGAATACAGTTGTCTTAGGTTTAGGTATTTCAATTTCATGCCATTTGCTACTCTCGCCCCACTTAAATTTAACCTAGCGCGATGTTTTATACTTTAATATGCATTAATGTGACCGCTATGAATGGTTACTTACTACAAGCATTGTAATGAACATACAATATGATTTATTGTTATAGGTTAAATTAGATAACAGATGGTAACGTTGTATACAATTACTACAGTAAAATGCTACTTACACATAACGGCATCAGCAATATTAATACTGTAAATCAAAGTGCATGAGTACATTTACATTTGATACGCAAGTAATATGTTTACAGTCTGATAGTGATGCTTTTGTTCTTGTATGTGGGTACTTCCTCTAACCCTGCAGTGTATTTGTTCAGTGTAAACTTTCATCTGGGGTAGACGTGGCACAAGTTACCAGTAGCCTGTATAACCCAATCTGACATCCTAGACCTGGGATATGTTAAATATGTTCTCAATACTGCTTCTGTGATCTGTGCAAGGGCATTTGAATGTTGGGACACCAGCTAACACCCAGCTTGTAAAACTGCTGCAGGATTGTGCTCAAATTTTTAAAAACAGTGAATGCTTCCACCATCAAATTCCCGTTTGTGGTTTCAGCAAAAGTGAGCGACTCTTTCTGTCTCCTCCAGAATGGCGAAGTGGACCCTGCAGTCAAAGCTCTGGAGGCCCGACAGGATGAGATCATGAGAAAGCTGTATGAGCTGAAAGCAGCGGTGGAGGGTCTGGCCAAGACGGTGACCACCCCAGATGCCGATCTGGACCTGACAGTCAGCAGCAGCCTCTCATCCCAAAGCCCCACCTCCACAACCTTCAAAGGCGTCACAGACCTGGACACGCTAATGGGCAAGGTGGGAATCTGGGCATCAACATTAGTGAGCTCTGCATCCAGTAAACTGGACAGTGTTTATTAGTGATGTCATTATTATTCTCAAATGATGTCCTTCATGAAACATTTACTGACAGAACCAGAGTTGCTTGCAACTGACGTACTTTGACTTTCTCTGTGGCAGCAGCCTATAGATGTGTTCCTTCCCACACCCATCACACCTGTCATTAGAAGTTAATATGCTAACCATGCTAACCTGTACAACCTGTTTGTATTGGAATTTGACTTGAAGCACATATGAATGGTGCGGACTGATTATAGCCTGTTTGTGCATGCTGCATTATACTAGTTAGACAAGATACATATTGTTATACTATATTTATTTATTATGATATTATATGCTTCACCTATTTACTTTGTTATCTTGTTCATGTCACAAGGATCTCGGTGCTCTCCGAGACATCGTCATAAACGCCAACCCGGCACATCCCCCTCTGACCCTGCTGGTGCTCCATAGTGTGCTGTGTCAGCGCTATCGAGTGCTCTCCACCGTCCACGTCCACTCCTCAGCTGCCAGTGTGCCGCCACAGCTCCTGTCCTGCCTCGGCCCACGCCATGCAGACAGCTATGCCCGCCAGATGTTCCAGCTGGGCTTCACACTCATATGGAAAGATGGTAATTAATAGTCAATGGAAACAAACAGTGTCCATACTATACCTAAACCAGGTTTATGTGCTGGTGCCACGCAGCTCTGATAAACAAAAACTGCTGGTTTAGTTTTTTAAACATTTATTTTCTTCGACTTTTATTAGACAGATGACAGCGTAGAGGCAGACTAGAAAAGGAGGAGAAAGAGTTGTATGACATGAAGCAAAGGTCCTACAGCCACAATCGGACCCGAGCTGTTTTGGCTAAGTGGAATAACTATTGAACTAGAAAGGTGCTCCACAACAATGCTGGACAATTTAGGTGAAATGTTTTGTGAAAGTGTGTCGGTGGTTGAATTATAAAACAAATACCTTTCACCCTGCTGAAATAATCACAGCTAACCAACAACTGCATGAAGCCTTTTGAGTAGGGACTCGGTTGTTTTACTGTAAGTGATTTAATTCATTATATATATTGAATATATTTGAATGTGTTCATGTTATTAATAACATATTGACATGGTCTGGGCAGGGTAAATGCTTCTGTCCTTGTTTACCAGCAAACATGTTTGTCCTTTTCACAATTCAGTCCCCAAACTGCAGATGAAGTTCAGTGTCCAGAACATGTGTCCCGTCGAGGGTGAGGCCAACGTGGCGCGCTTCCTCTTCAAGCTCCTGTCTCCTTACCCCAGTGACCCCGCTGTGGCCACACTGGTGGACAGCTGGGTGGACATGGCTTTCTTCCAGCTGGCAGAGGGCAGTGCCAAGGAGCGGGCTGCTGTCCTGCGGGCCCTTAACTCAGCTCTGGGCCGCAGCCCCTGGCTGGCCGGGCCGGAGTTCTCCCTGGCCGACATTGCCTGCTATTGCTGCGTGCTGCAAAGCGGCCCCGCCTCCTCTACTCCCACCAATGTCCAGCGCTGGATCAAGTCCTGTGAGAACCTGGGCCACTTCAGCCCTGCCAAGCTATTCCTGAAGTGACTGGGGGCTGTTGCGGGACCAGAGACCAGAAGGGGGTCTTACCCGAGCAAAGTGAGAGAAAGGCATTAGAATATTAAAATATCCCAGCCATGTCTGGAAGACCCTCTAATGCTTTCCTCCTTACTGTAATATATCACTGAACTGACAAAGACTCAGTAAAAGCGTTATGGTTGACGATCAGAGTAACATATGTGTCTCTGCCATGTTGCTTTTGTATAACAAAGGGATTCTAAGGGTATTTTTTTTAAGGTAGGAAGCATGGGAGGACTGTAAAGACAAGGGCTTGGTGGTGGATTAAATAAAAGTTGCTGACGGAAGTAAAACACTCGGTACACTTTCCGCCCACTTTGTGCCTAACATGATCCTGATCTAAATGTGTGTGGTGACAGGTATTACTAGGTGTTTTCTTGGGTAATACTTTGCACTGTTGTTTTATTTTCAATCAATAAAACTTCCACTTTGGATCAAACTTTGAACTGGATCCTGGGGTTTTGTTTTATTATTACTTTCATAGTACATTTCCTAAAGAATACTACACGTGTCGTTTGCTGAAGTGCACCTCTGTGTCCAACAGGTGGCAGATTTTCATATATAGTTTGAACATAATGTAGTCATTCAGTAACTTGATTCCCCTGCTGATCCAGCCAGAGAGCTGCACCTCGTCCCACCATACAAGGAGTGGAAGGTAGGGAACCCCTTGACTAAATTACACATTAACACAGCAAAGAGGAGGCTCAAGCAAATGCAAAGATATGGAATTATGGGTCGATGTCCAAATCTTTTAACTGAATATGTATGACTGAAAATGGTGAATATTAAGCTCAAAGTTTTAAACCGAGCTTTCATATAAGAGCCTGACATACATCAGACTATATTCGCTCGGTACAGAGATATTATTATATCTGCATACGTATGTCAGACCAGAAATGTTAGGAGACCTTTATCATGCAAAAATAACCAAAGAATCCTGCATCACTATATTAGCTCAGACCTTTTATCAGGCAGAATCCATATGAAGGCTACAGGCTTTCACCCGGGGAAAGTAACGCTCTGATGTCCCTGTGGTAGAATGTGGACCGATTCTGTACATCTTTCTAAAATGTATTATGAATGATTACAATTGTAAGAGCTCAGTATTGCTCATTGACCATACTGTATTGTAATTTGTTGTTGGATTATTTAAATACAGATTTCCATATCGGTATTGTCTCAAAAATCCTGTATTGGTCTAACTTTATTTCCTATAAAACAATGGAAGAACACAACAGGATTGCAGATATCAACTTACAAAAAGCATATTTTACATGCTAATGGTAACAGAGCGGTTTTCTAATTGTAATATGGAAAAATGAAAGCTTGAGGATATTGAAGAATTCTCATTTTCCAACACAATTAGCCAGATTATTTTTCTCAGCTGTAAAATATGTTTGCATGCACGACCTAAAAGTAATTTTCACCTTGAATGTGATTTCATCATCCAGCAGTTAGTGTGTTTATTTCCCTTTCTCTTAACCGGTTGAGCATTGTGCAATTTCCATCGAAAATGCCCACTCAGTTGTGAGCTGGTTGATGTCTGTATCGTACTGTAATGCTGCAGCAGTCCTTCAGCTGGACACACTGACTGCTTCCTTTCTCTGCAACCAGTAGTTCCAGCTGCTGTTTCCCGTAATCAGCCGACGGGTTGTTGAATAGAACGTCAGTACCCCGTCTCTCCAGGAGACGAGCCGGGGAGTTTTAAACCTCTGCCTCAATCTCTCTGGTAAGAAAGAAACTTGAATAAATACACACATAAAGATGCATACATGGAATGATGCTGAAAAGAAGAAAAGGCAAATCTCAGGCCGTTACATACTCCATCTGGGTGGTCATCTTCAGAAGTGTCGTGTTTTGGACAGCTGGGCCCTCATGTGTCTGGATGCTCTCACCGCCTCCTGTTGGTCTCCAGGCAGCTGTCTGACCACACGTGAACACACTCGGGACTCTGCAGCACTGGAAGCATTGATGTTGGGGTGCGTTGCGTCTTCCTCAAACAGACAACGGCTTCTTTGAAACAGTAATCAGTAAAAAAAAAGACGCAGACAAAACAAGGCTCATTCCATGTCTCTTTATATATGATATAAAACATACAGACAGGAGATGCATTCTCATTGAGCACCTGTAGAAAAAACTAATTCAACTGAAAGGCAAAATCACTTCAGTTTAACCCTGTGGCTACTTCAAATCATAACAATAGCACAGATAGAAAGATGCTTTTGTTAGTTTATGCAGTCCTCGAATGTCATTGTCCATGATTGTCAATTAAGGTATTTCCATTTAGCCATTCAGGAATCGTAGATATATGCTATAAGATAAGGGAAGAATATTAACACATACGGGCTAAATTGTCTGAAGTAAAATATTGCTCACGGTCATGGTTTAAGTATGGTTGGATTCTGCATGAATTAAAAGGCTTCACTCAGTGAGCAAAGTACACACGTGACTGTTGTATCTCAAAAGCTGAATGCGCTCAAAGTAGTCGTCAGTCAGGAAGTTTCTCTGTGAGGTGACCAGGTTTCCTTTCTGACTGAAGAGACGCTGGACGGGGGCCGTGGACGGCAGCGTGGTGTTGTATTTAAGGAAAAGATGCTTCATTCTGGGGAAGTCCTGAAGGCACTCGAGGCTCTTCCCCGTTCCTTCGACGTACTTGCGGATCTCGTCCATCACCCCCCGCTGCTGGATCTGAATGGCGGGCTTCACGGACCCGTAGCTGAAGAAGTCGTCTTCGGACTCGATGGTCGTCACATTCCGGCTGGGGTTTGCCTCGGTTATGCTGCCGGGGTCTATCTGGGACGCCTCCGTGGCCAGCAGGGAGCACATCTCTTCCCTGTCGGAGGCGGCCATCCACCACAAACGAAACTGCGGCGTTGTCGCTGTTGCAATTTTCGCCTCCGTGCTGGTAAACAGCTCCTGGAACCGCACGTCGATGGCCACCGCGATGGCGCCGATGACGTCGCCGAAGTAAGTCGCCGAATCCTTCTGCTCGTTTAACTTGTTCTTCAGACTGAGCACGGTCGGGATGACCAGACCCAGGTAACACTTCTGCTCCGCTTGGAAAAGTTCCAGTGCGAAAGCGAGCGGGTGGAACACAGTCACGTACTCTTTGAGGAAGGCCATCTCCTCCTGCTGCAGGCGCGGGACCTCCAGGCGGGCACACAGCTCGGTCAGCTCCCGCTCCGTGAGAGAGACGATCTTCTGCACAGCGCAGTACTCCACGTTCCAGCGTATGACAGCGGGCACCACCAGGGCCATCTTTCCTATCTCCTCGGCTGCATCCATGCCCACCTGGAGATGGTGGCATTTGCTCCACAGGGAGTACACCTTGGCCATTGTGCTGTAATGCAGCTGGCACATGGGCCCCTGTGACACAGCCTGCCAGAAGTCCTCAGTGACGATCAGCTCCAGGGTGTGAGACGCACAGCGCTGCACGGTGGGCAGAAACAGGAGCATGTCCTGCTCCGGCTCCCCCTCGAGGACGGCGCTCACGTTCTCGTAGAACCCGATGTCATCCTCGCTCTCTGGGCCTTCCACGGCGAACTCCTTGAAGACGCTGATGAAGGGGCTGCCGTTGTCCGTGACTGTGGTCTGAACTTTGCTTTCGATGTTGAACGCCACGTGGATGTCGTGTATCCGTCCGGCGATGGTGTCGTGCGTGATCCGGCCCTGCAGCCGCGAGAACCCCAGAGCGGCGGATTTCCTTTCCAGGGTGTGTCGGTCGATCCAGTGGCAGGTCATCCCGAAGAAGCTCCTGTTGTTGGCCGTCCAGATGTCAGCCGTGGTGCACACGTACTGGATGCTGCTCAGCTTCGCCATCAGCTCCTCCCGCATCCTGGAGAAACCCTGGTCCACCTTTGTAAACAAGGTCACCCTGTCCATGGACTTTAACCCCTCAGTTAAGCCCGATACCAGCTTCCTGAAGCCCGGTTGCTCCAGCACATAAAACGACTGGCAATCCTCCACAATGAAGTTGAAAATCAGCTCGTCGATCTTTGCTTGGGTCATGCACTTGGAGATGATTTCCGCTTTAAGCTTTTTCAGTTGGCAGTGCCTACTTTCCTCACCGTTGTGCTCCTCTTTCTTCCTCCCCCTCTTGACATCCGGCCTGGCTTCACAGCCCAGGTGGGTTCTCTGCAGGACAGAAACGCGAGGGGGGGGGGGGGGGGTCATGTTATTTGTTGGAGGTGTTCTGAGTTTCCATTAGTTTATAAACTCAACATGCAAAGATAACACTCAAAATGCCACTTGTTATGAATGCTCTCCTTCAGCAGAACACGCACAGCCTCCAGCCACGAGTTGCTCATCAACAGCTACAATGTAACGTTATGTATCTCGAGGTATTCACTCATCGCCTCTCTCAAGCATCAACCTCCCGGTAACGGGACGGCATCACGGGGGAATGAATTAGTGCCACTTACGTCTAAATGCTTCTTTAGGTTTGACGTGGAGGTTTTCGACGTGGAAAGCAGATTCACCCTCGGCAGACATAGATTACACTGCACGATGATATTCTTCCCTTGATCTGCCTTGTACGTGAAATGGTGGCGATAACGCCAAGTGTGCATGGCCGATTTGATCTCGCCGCTGCTTTCATGGTGAGCGACATCCATCTCGGACATTATCTGTAATGTCATCGATGTCGCGAAATATAATAAAAGTATCGTAATCCAATTTAGTAATCGTGATTACACGTAAAGTAACGATGGCGGTAGAAGTCCTGTGAAAAGGGGCAGGCCTTTGTTCAGATGTGGCCCAGTCAGCGCACGGGGAGCGGACACCGTCGTAGCCGCTCACTTCCGCACATGCGCATTGAGAGCGTGCAAAACCCATTGCCACAGAGGAGCGAGGCGCATGCGTGTCGCGCACACGGGCGCTCTGCCCATGACGTCACGGTCCTCTCCTCTGGCGCCACCATCAGGGCAGCGGAAGTCACGACGTTTTAATTGATGAATCAAAAACATGCAGTCAGTTTTAATTCAAATAAAAGACCGTTTGAGAAACGATCACAAAAAGCAGAACAAATGAATCAAAGTAATATTACTGTTCATTATCTATCACAGTTGTATATTTCATTTTTAAATACAGAAAAATGAAAAAAAGGTCCAATCATGTCCAGTATAGACGATGGGTTTGCAGGACACACACACTGAAAATGGGCTGAAAATAGAAGTAGGAGACTTCTTGTGTCTATTTAGTTAAACATGTTGAAACAAATAGTTACTCAATGGGGGAGAAGCGGATATCATTTTAAGAATCTGTAACACGGTAATCAAACGTTATTGCAGAAAATAACACACACACTTTTATTCCAAGTCGAGTATTTTCGTGTGTTTTAAAATATCTTTAGAACTGACTTGTATTGCTCATTCATTCATCACGTATGTGGGAACCGGCTAAGACTAGTTTACCTGTATTATAAGGGCCTATCAGGTGTCCTCAGTGGTTTGATTTTTGAATGCTGACACATTTACACTAATTTGACAAACACAACATTTAGCCAATTCTTAGATAGACTGCAGAGTGAAATTAACCAGCCTGTTGGTCAGATTCCACAGAAACCAGGCTGGCAATACCATCAGGAGAGGTTTCAGCCAGAGGCACCTTGCCAGTCGAATCTATCCAATAAAGTGTTTCCCCGAGTTGAACACCTTCCATCTGGCTCAGAGATGCATTTCGCATGTCTGTAATCCGGTTGGCATGAATGGTGTTTCTTTTGTATGTTTAATAAACCAATTTGTCAGCTAGCAGGATAAATAATTAGTGTGAGACATGGAGACTTGGCAAGTTATTCATGCTATATATTTTCCTCACTACTGATATTTCCCCTCAAAATTGTATGCCACGTTATTCACTTTACTTTATATATTTTATTTTGCTCTATGAGACACACATTGCCATGCACACCTGAGCTGTCTTTCTATGCATCATTATTTACTTTCAGCATCCTCTCCTGGTTTATTCTTGGGAAATCAGATGATCCTGAGTGATGCACAGTGTGTGATAACAGCGGCCTTTGTAATGCTCTGTTCAGCAGGGGAGCACCGTTGGGTCAACCCCTATCATGTCCCACCCGACCCCCATCTAGTGGTTCCATTTTAAATGGTAATGTCACAGTGATTGTTCTTTCTTTCTTTAATCAACAGCACCTCCATTGGTAACATTTGGTGAGGGAGGGGTCTCACTTCGGAGCCACTGACGTATTTTTGAACAGCGCGCAGTCTGAGTACGCACAGAGAAAAGAGTTTTGAGACAGATAAAAGGGTCGAAACAGAAGATTCAAGTGGGGAAGAAGTTTCAAGTGTTGCGCTCGTGCTGTCCTGCGCGCTTCAACCCCCTTTGCAGCCTCTGGAGTGCAGGGCACGACTGGTGTTCTCTCACAGTCACAGCTGCAGCCAGTCGGAGCACCAGGTGAGCGTTTCAGACAACATTCCTGCTTCTTCTTTTTCTGGGCAACCGGTAGCGGAGGAGCAGAGAGAGAGTGGACCCACTCAAAACCGACAAGTATGACCAAAGCATCGGCGCCCCGACGCGCATGTTGACCGGTGAGAGTGGCCGAGTATGAAGCGCCATGGGTTGGTGTGACCGGGGGGTTCAGACGCTGCTGGCCACCGTGGGGGCTTTTGCTGCCTTCAGCCTGATGACCATAGCCATCGGCACGGACTACTGGCTTTATTCGCGAGCGTACATCTGCAACAGCACCAATGCCTCCACGGAGGAGACGCAGCCCAAAACCAAGAAGGGCGATCTCACCCACTCTGGGCTGTGGAGGATCTGCTGTATTGAAGGTAAGCCTGCTCCAAGTGTACCCTTGCGCCGTGGCTCGGCATGGACATTTAACATATATTGCACGCTTCCTTATTCTTTTCCTACAAATAGTTCCTCTTTTCTCTTTTTTCGAGGAGGAGTCTTCTTATTCCCTTTACGCACGCCCAATGTCTCAATCGGGACTTGAGAACACAACCGGAAAATAATCACACGTTTGAAACTTTTTTAGAGGTTATTGGTCAGATGGAGAAAGCGCATTCAACACCATGAAGTAGCAGATGAACAAGGACACAATAAACACGGCTGCTTACAGTCTGAGCCGGCGCGTCTGAGCCCATTCACATCGAAGCCGGTCTTCTACTTCCATTCATGTCTTTGTATCGATGCTGTTGCTTGGCAACATCCCTGAAATTGCTATGGAAACATGCCCGGGGTTTTAAAAATAGATGACTCGGAGTTCACGTCATGTCCAAGCAAATGGAAAATCTAATTGTTATAGAAATGTACGTAAACATCCCCAATGTTATATTTGCGTCCATTTGGAGTGTTTTTGAACCATTTAAAGAATTTGGTGTTTGAAAAGCTGACCGTGACGTCATAGACACTCTTCCATCGACCCATTCCTGCCGGCCACCCCTTGACTTCTCACCTCGGTTATGAGTTATTCGATGACTGGATGGATTTCATGTCAGAACGCAGACATTGATGGAAACAGGTGTTGCCAATAAATTAGAACGCACAAAATAAGACACATCTTCAAAATTGGTCTAGAGATGTTTTGAAAATACAGAACAACCGAAGAAATGTAGCATACTTTCAAATGCCCTGTTGATGTGATGTACAGCCTTATAGCAATGCAATGCAGCCGCAACCCATTTAGTTTGGCTTCGAAATATATTTGTGCATGCCAATAAGTGCATGTCATGTGAAACTCTATCTAAAAACATGCTTTTATCTTTAGTTACAGAAGGCATTTGGCCATATCTCCAGAAGGAGGTGTGCAGCCTCAACAGAGCTGCTATGACAGTGACACACAGCCTTGTTGTCATATCTGGATCATCATTGCAGTCAACACCGTCGTGTCTTTTGTGTGGATATAGTCAGAGTTTTTAATAATGTTTTAATATTTGTAATCATTTAAAAAAGGTATCTAAATATGTCTTGTTTAACAGCTGGTTTCATATTTACTTTGACTCACATGAAGAAGAAGAACATTTTGCCTGGACACTAAATACTTTAATTGCCGTTCTAAAAATCAGTTTAAATGTCACATCAGGTGCCTTTAATATTTGCAGTTGATTTTGTGGATGAGCTCATCTTCATTCCTTTTTTTAAGGCGTAATGTCATCAGAGCCCACACACAGGGAGCAGTCATCAATGATTAAACTGTTTTTGCTTGTCCTGTGGTGAAGATGGACGCTTTAGACACATGTAAAGTACATCCTGGTGTGTTATGACACTTGCAATTTACTGAGAGTCATGCTTAGCCGGGCGCCTGTTTAATGTGGACAGACCGCAGTGTTAAATATGGACATGCATCCTCTGATAAGGACTCCAAGAAATGAAAATAAATTTGAAATGCCAACCAACAATTATGTCAAGCAAGATTTCATCAGTGCTTCGCTGTAATAATGAAAGTGGATTAATGACATAAGAGAGTGAGTCGATGTTAATGAGGTTGAGACTTCTTTTTTAATTTATAATTTGCCAATTTCAAAGGCCAGCCCATCATACAACTCTGTCCAGGATTAATAATTGCACTTCTGTGCCTCTGCTTAAAAACACAAACTGGTGGACGGTGGTTCTGTTGTCATGGAGACTCGTAAGTATAGTACATATTTACAGTAAACATCCCAGCTGGCGATGCACAGGGGACAGTGGAAGTGTGTCTGAGAGGAGGGTTTTCTTTAGGGGCTGTGGAGGGGGGAGGGGGTCACTTTGTCATTCCCACTATGCTCCACGAGTCTGTAATTAAAGCGACTAATTAGCCAGCAGGGCCCGACGTCCACCTTGTCACTCTGCTTGGGGTGCACTCTCTCTTCTCATGTCTTTATAGACTGACCTCCTCCTTTCTCATCATTCTTGCATCTCCTTGTATCTACTTTCTTTTAATGAACCTCAATACCCTTTAAAAAAACATATTTTGAGGCCTTAAATTTCCCTTGTCCTCTTTAATTACACTTGGAGTACTTTTTTTACATTTATATGCAACAGGGATTTATTTGCTGGCAATGTTATAATACCAGAATGAGACTGGAAATAAGAAACTAGCCCAACCTGTCATGTGTTTTCCTTGTTTCCAATTATTATATCCTATTTTATTTGTGTCTGCTCCCCTTTGAGTCTCATTTCACATAATCGCCCTTGTTGGTTTCCAGCCTTCGTAAAGTCTGCCCCGCCCTGATTGTTTGCACGTGTCCCTCGTTATCGCTCTCCCTTCATGGTTTACTCAGTCTCTCTGCGCTTCCTTTGATTTCCTTGTGTTTTTTACCAGTTTATCCCTGGCCAGTACTTTGCTTTGTTTGCCTTTTGTTCTAAACGTTGTTTTCCCATCAAGACTTTTTCAAGTTCTCCTCTTTCTGCCTGTACCAGTTTGGCTCACAGTGCCGGGAGTGAAACCCTGTCGAGGTGATGAGCTGATAGCTGGCGGCTGTGCAGGTGAACACAGATCCAGGTAGATGGCTTGACAGGAACCACACGCACAAACACAGAGAGACCCACAGGGGACATGGCAGGAGAAGGAAAGCGAGCAAACTCCACGGCTCTGACACAGGCAGAGCCGTGTCTGGAGAAATCGCTGCTCGGTGACAGTTTAATTAACCAACTTGTCCAACTTGGGCGGAAATTTGGAGGGTTTTGTTTCATTACACATTGCTTTCATACTCCATCCTGGCCTTCCCTGGTCCCAAAGAAGTAATAAAGGCATGTGTCACTAAGACTTTGTGATATCAAGCCTGAGTAGCAGTGCTCTTATCCCACCTGCTGTAAACCTCCGTCAAGCAGCGAGCATAAGAACAAAGCAGAACATGGTGCGTGCTGCTCCTTTTTGGCTGTAAATCTGTGATGTCGTTATTCAAAGGGCATCACCCACTGTAAGCTACACGGTTCTAGTGAAATACAATATTCAAGTCACTTTTGATTGGCTTATTCATCAATCTATTAAAGAGCTACTGAAGTGTGAAAACTGGAAAGACACCCGAGTCGAGACAATGCTATTGGTGTATTCCGCTGAGGCAGCTCCCTTATTGGCTGAGCAGCGTTAATACAAAAATAATGAAGACGTCCATCATCCTTTTGCCGGTGGCACCACAGCTGCTCCCAGGACAGTTTGTGTGTGTGTGTCAGTGTGTGTTTGGATGTTGACTGCGTGGTTACATGTGCTGTTGAGTGTGAAAGGGTGGGGATCAAAATACAATGACGACGTCAGAAACATCGTTGGAGATTGTTTATGTAAATAAACTTATTAAAGGCTAACGGGTTGCCATGGAGAAGAGGAGGAGATGCTCAGCATGGGGCTTTTCAACTCCAGTCAGGCCCAGGGAACCCATTAGTTCCCATGTAATGTGTTGACTATATGTAAGATTGATTCTCAATTTGGTCTCAACACAGCCACCTTGTAACATCCTCCAGATTTGTGGATAAGCACTCTTGGTATAAATCCGATGACCAGCTGTGTGCCTGTCTGGCAAACCTTCTCTTGTCTTTACGTTGCACAAATGTCCTCCGACCTTTATTGCACAACGTTTTAAAACCCATGTTGCCCTTTATCACTCGTTGCTTCCGTTGATCCCCGGCTCTGACTGAGTCCCTCCTTTAATGCATCCTCCTATCTTTTATTTCATCCCCATCATTCCTCTGTTCCCTGCACTTCTGTTGTTTCATTTCCTTGTACCTTCGTCCCGCGTTTAAACTCCACTTCCTCCCTCCTCCACTATTCAGACTTTATTTCATTTCATGAAGCAACCAGCTTACAGCACACACGCACGCACGTACACACACACGAACGCACGCACGTACACACACACGAACGCACGCACGTACACACACACGCACGCACGCACGTACACACACACGAACGCACGCACGTACACACACACGAACGCACGCACGTACACACACACGCACGCACGCACGCACGCACGCACGCACGTACGCACACACACACGCACGTACACACACACGCACGCACGTACACACACACGAACGCACGCACGTACACACACACGCATGCACGCACGCACGCACGCACGCACGCACACACACGCACGTACACACACACGCACGCACGTACACACACACGAACGCACGCACGTACACACACACGAACGCACGCACGTACACACGCACGCACGCACGCACGCACGCACGCACGCACGCACGTACGCACACACACACGCACGTACACACACACGCACGCACGTACACACACACGAACGCACGCACGTACACACGCACGCACGCACGCACGTACGCACACACACACGCACGTACACACACACGCACGCACGTACACACACACGAACGCACGCACGTACACACACATGCACGCACGCACGTACACACACACACACGCACGCACGCACGTACACACACACACACACGCACGTACACACACACACACGCACGCACGCACGTACACACACACGCACGCACACACGTACACACACACACACGCACGCACGTACACACACACACACGCAGGCACGCACGTACACACACACACACACACACACACACGCACGTACACACACACGCACGCACACACACAGAAGACAAGACCGAGGCGTCAGACTGGCTGAGGTCTGAACTCAGAGAAAATATTGTCAAAATTAAAAGCTTCACAGTGAAAGATGTGTTTTTGTATAAAATCCACAACAAGCTCTGGTGCTGCAGATGAGTTGTTACAGTAATAAACAGAACAGCCAAGGTGTCTTTAATATCTTCACAGTTCTTGATCTAACCACAAGAGCTGTATGTGATGGTTTTCTCACAAGGCACAAAGTCTCACATCGCTGCTTAAAATACCGTCTTTTGTTCTTCTCCCCACTAGACACAGAAACTTGTGCTCCATTGCACCGACTGATTTTACGTTAATTAATTTGATGTCCCTTATAAAGCAGCAGACCTAGTTAATGGCAAGTATGCCCTTAAAAGCCGGGGCCCAGACGATGATGGCTGTTGACCCTTGGGCACCTGGGAAATGGAGTCGGCCACCAGCACAGTCAGTTAATGGGATGGTTGACATTTATACGTGGTCGGTCAGCACCAATCTGCCTGTTAGGCCATGAGAGATGAAAAGGGGCCTTTGTTTGAGATGTGATAAACGTCTTACAGAGAAAGGCAAAGCTTAACTGAGGTTCAGCCTATTGACTGTTTGCTGAGCTCAGCAACAGAGATCCAATCATAGACTTCTTCATGAGGTAGTTAATGTGCAGTGGGCTTCCTCCCAAAATCTAAAACACGATGGTAAAAAACTGTTTAAAAAGTGTCTTTGTCTGCCCAACGTCTTCTGCATTTTGTCTGGCTGACTTTAAGTCATTACCAAAAAATGGCTTGTTTATGACTAAAAGTAAAGCAGCCAAACAGGTTTATCAAAATTAAAAGAAACATTTTCGTACATTTTCTTCTTGCACTTATGACGAAGTAACACTACACGGCCAGGTGTTTGGTTCTTTATGGTTCATGCAGCTTTAACCTCAGTCTGTTCAGCACAATATACAGTATGTAGCCGTTAAGTACAATTTATTTAAATACGAGTCAGCTAGCGAAAACAGTAAGCATGCAGGGAGATGCAATATTAAATCAACTCATGCAGCTAACATTAGGCCAATTAGCAGGCTAGCTACATGCAGCTAACATGAGCCTAATTAGCAGGCTAGCTACAACTGCTTTTGTCCACCTTTTGATTTTTAAATCAAGTTGCTTAAAACATTAATAAGTGGTTGTCCTGGGATTTAGTCCGTTTACAGTGCCCTTGTTTTCATGCCTGGTTCTACTTCCTTGTCTTTGTGTGTTCCCGGCGGTTTGATTGTCTGCCCTGCTCTGATTGGTTGCACCTGTGTGTAATCACCCTGTTCACCTTGTGTATTTAATCGGTGTGGTTGCCCCCTTTCAGTGTTAGGTCATTGGCTTTGTTCATCCTAGTGTGAGTTCTTCTGTTCCCAGCTTGTTTTCGGACTCGCTGCTGTACATTCAACTCTGTGAGCTGCCTCCTCGTCAGGTTTTCTGCATTTGAGTCTAAACTTGATTGAGACAGTGGTAAAGTGGCACAGTTGTCATTGTGAAGTGCATTATGAGCTGTGACCACCACATGCTTGACAGGCATAGCAACAGTAACTATAATGAATGGTACCTTGCTATTCCCTACTCCGAGAATGCAGACGAATGCAAAGATAAGCACACAAAAACATAGATATACTACTGTTAAAATATGCAAATTAAGCCCACATTTGATTCTGTGGGTGCAGTTTGCAGAATAACTCAAGTGGTGAGGTCATTCACAGCCCAAACGCTGAAAGAGACAAAGCGCTCCCAGCGTCACTGCACTGAACATCCATTAGCCGAACGCCCAACCCTCTCACTAGACAAGCTGTTTATAATCCTGCACAATTACAGACATGCTTCTCTCACCCTGCTCTCCGTTTCCCCCGTTCTCGCTCACCTCGGCATTAAGAGATTCCACCAGCTGGTCTGTTGTTGTTCAAATTGGCTTCTTGTTCCTGAAACTATTCACCTGAGCTGGATTTGGACACGCGCCACCAACCATCAAATCCCTCTGGGCAACGCAGTCTTATCCCCACCACCGTAAAGCGTGAACACTGATCCCTGAAACACGCTCCCCTCCTCACGTTGGCTTTCCTCCGACAATGTGTGTGCATTGTGATCTTTAGCTATTAACACAAATCCATGTCTGACCAGCCTTTAAAAACTGAAAGTACTTTTGAATTATGGTTTGAGGGGAAAGAAACTTGGGGAGCTGAATGAGATCGAGAGAATACCGTATGTTTAATTTGTGTGCTACATTTATGGATCCAGTTTATAACAAAAGCTATAAGAGGTTTTAGAAACAAAGAGCAAACAATGTATTTCCTCTGTGTTAACAGTATAAATAGCACTTGTTGGCTGAACAGAAGACAAAGTTAAAGTAATCTGAAGGGCTCTGTTTCCAGGTTGCAAACAGAGCTTTTGCAGCCTGGACCCTGAGGTTCTGGAACGACCTGTCCGAGGAAATAAGGCCGTCTGAGTTTGGTATTATTATTTGTTCTCTCTGTGAAGCACTTTATACTTTGTTTTGATAAGCACACTATAAATGAATAACGTATAGTTTTTTCCCCGTCCTTCCTCTTTCATCAGAGACAAGAGGATGGAGGCGTCTTACTCCAGAGTTTAACACATTGAGGTCGTTTGGTGGAGAGCAATGTGGCTCTGACTCAACACACTTTAACCAACTGAACTGGAGTTTGATGGATTCACATCAAAGTCAAACCCCAAAGCGTAAAATAAATCCGGTTTAACTTTGTTTGAACGGGCCTCCTAAACATCACATACTGTATATCAGACTGTTATACCCCCTCAGGGACTGTAATTCATCATTAACATGGAGACTTTCTCTTGTCTCGCAGGCATCAATCAGGGCAGCTGTTACAGAATAAACCATTTCCCTGATGACAACGACTACGACACCGACAGCTCTGAATACCTGCTGCGTAAGTGCTCCCAGTCGTCCTCTTTTTCTGGCCTTTATTTTTAAGGGCATGCATGAAGTTCATTGACTTCACGGACAATACTTCTTTATACAGAGATTGATGAAATGCAGAACAAAGGCATTCAGTATTTATTTTCTATTGACTGTCTGGATGTCGGACTTTTCTTGCAAATGATTTTAAAGCAGTTTTAAGTTTACTTTCATACTTGGTGCAGAATCAGCAGCTTATTTGCATTTTCCCCGAATGTGTTTTACATGAAGCATATTGTGAGCTCTCCCTGAGATGGACTGTGGTGACAGGCATGTTAAATCCTTGTTAAAACCAGATTAAAACATTCTGCTGCTTGTAAAATGTCAAGGTTTTTTAGTGAGAGCTGATTACAAATGGCATTAACAAAGATCCCACATAGATCTTGATTAGCTTGATATAACATGGGGATCGTCAATCATTCAGAATCTGCCTCATATGTGGAGAAGAACAAAGACTTAACAAAAGACTTTACAATTGAGTACGCTCATCCATCCTTGGAAATGTGTAAAATGACACAGTGATTATTTTCTGCTCTCGCTGCATCCTGCAGCCACAAGTCGAAGCCACAAAGTATAAACGATGAAATAACCACAGATTAAATAATTAAAATGAGATTTAGCTGTCAATCTATTATTGTTGTATTTTGATGTCTATGAATTGCTTCACAATTTGATCCATTGGGTGATGCATTGATTCATTCATTTGTATTAATCTTTTATTAACCGGTCTCTTTATTGTGCTATCAAACATTGGTTAATGAATTGTGTTAACCCAGTTGTTAATCATGTCCTCCGTCCCTGCAGGGATAGTCCGCGCATCCAGCGTGTTCCCCATCCTCAGCACCATCCTGTTGATGCTCGGTGGGCTGTGTGTCGGGGCGGGCCGAGTCTACAACAAGACCAACACTGTCCTCCTCAGCGCCGGCATTCTCTTTGTAGCTGCAGGTGAGCCGCATGTTGACGTGGCGCCTGTGATTACTTAATATACTTCATCAAAGCCTATGCAATCATGAAGATGACTTTCATTCCCCCGTAAAGGTCAGGATCTCCATTCATCACACACAAGCGATCAGGACACCCGTTGTTAAGGGTCTTGTGGTGATGAGTGACATCATTGTTATCGGTAAAGTCATAGATGACATTTTCAGTTTTGTCCACACTATTTCATCCGCGCCATCCCTTCTCCCTTTTCCATTCATCGTTTCTGTTTCTCAGGTCTGAGCAACATAATTGGCATCATCGTCTACATCTCCAGCAATGCGGGAGACCCCAGTGATAAACGCGACGACGACAGGAAGTACACTTACTCCTACGGCTGGTCCTTCTACTTTGGCGCCCTCTCCTTCATTGTGGCCGAAACGGTCGCTGTTCTCGCCATCAACATCTACATTGAGAAAAACAAGGAGGTTCGCTGGCAGGCGCGGCGCGAGTTCATCCGTTCACTCTCTTCCTCTTCGCCGTACTCCAGGATACCCAGCTTCCGGTACCGCCGGCGGACATCGCAGGCCAGCTCTCATTCGACGGAGGCATCGCGAGGGAACTCGCCGGTGGCCTGTCTGAAGGGGGGGCCATCGTCTAGCGGGCCCCTGGACGAGCTGTCCATGTACGCCCTGGCGAGGGATAGTGTGACGGAGAACAGGTACAGCCCCGAACACGACGGGGCTGCTGAGTTCCTCCAGGTCCATAACTGTTTCCCCAATGATTTAAAGGACGGGGTGAATCGCAGGACCACGCCAGTGTGAGGCACGTAAGAGGTTCTCTCACCTGGAGGCGGAGGAACATGAAGGACGAGAGAGCAGTGGGCTAACCTGTTGCAGCCCGGCTGCCCGCCGTCTTAGAGGCACAGCTTTAGGAGAGGCTGTCCTTGTTGAAAGGACCTGAAAGGAGAAGAGAGGACACTCTGCTGGATGGAAGATGAGCCGATTATCATAACCTGAGAACCATTTATCTGCTTTTAGAGATCATCAACGCAGACTAGAGTTTCATTGTCTGTGATTCAAACCCTTGTTTGTGTCACGGTCACTAAACATTGTTACTGCCAATCAGCAGTAATCTACCTGTAAATGATTCAACACGGTGCTAAATTAAATGTACTCTTCAACTTGAAAGTGTTGCATTTGTATGTTTGTATTGACATTGTGGACCCTTCTCCAAAGTTAGTATTGTGTCCTCATAACTGGTCTTGCCTTATACTCTAATGTCCTGTAGAGTAACGTATGGCCTTTAGACAAGCTCCATTTCTAAAGGTGGTTTGGGAGTCAGTGTCAAATGGATGAGTTGTAATGTATTGAATGTTTAGTATTTGAGCGGTTTGTACAAGTTGTCTCATCCTTATTCCTCTTTGACATTTATCAGTCGAAACCAAATGTCTGTGTTCTTCAATGGGCCCTTTTATTCACTTCCATATCAGTTGGCCATCCTTCCATCACAGCCCACCGGATTGATGTGACAGTGTGTGTGTTCCTGTCACGAGAGACGAGCAGATGCTCAGAACTGTGAAAACGGCACAGGTCAGGACACTGTGTGTGTGTGTGTGTGTGTGTGTGTGTGTGTGTGTGTGTGTGTGTGTGTGTGTGTGTGTGTGTGTGTGTTTTTTAGAGTGTGTGTATGTGTGTGTGTGTGTGTGTGTGTGTGTGCGTGTGTGTGTGAGCTCAACCACAGAGTCGTATTTGATTGTATTTAGTGTATGTTTGATATCTCATTGGAGTCTTCATATCATTGGCTAAGCTCATGTAGAAGAAAGCCACCAATATGATCCATTCTAAGTGTCGGTCTAACACTTATAGGACAATTTGGTGAAAAAAATCCAAATGTGTTTGTTTGTAATGTAAAGTTGTCGATCAAAATACAATAAAAATAACATTGAATGTGCAACAGAGGATTCAAAGCATTTTACTGAACAATGTCTTAATAATAACGCCTTGGTGGTCATTGGACGTATCCAGGTAAACGCACTG
>NC_046973.1:21709420-21716920 GCF_009769545.1 Cyclopterus lumpus
CTATTTAACTTACTACCTCTCAGTCGGTTCAGTCTGGCTCACCATGTCACAGCAGATCTAAGTTTGGCTTTGATGAACTCAAGACTGGTACCGTGGTTTGGCCAATGTGGTCTTCAAGCAAGTTGTTTCCCTTCTTTGCATAACATTTCATTCAGTAAGTGATTCCAAAAAAAGAAGTAGTATTCAAACGTCTGCTTCATAGCCCTGTGGCTTTTATTACAAGTCCTATTTAAACCGATCCGGCCTCTGGCTGTGTGTGCGTGCTTTGCAGCCTAACACAGAGATTTCACTCTGACTCTATCATTGACTGAGCCTCCAGCACCTCAGGATCAGTACACGCCTTAATGAAGTGTGGCTTCCTGCTCTAGCTCACGAGTTAAAGTACACCTGGCAGACTCGGGGAGGTGAGTGGGATTGGGGAGGTGGAGAGGCAGGGATGCCTCGATTGATGGGAAAAGTGAGCACTTTCTTACAGAGGTGATACTGTACTAAGATGTTAAAGGGAGAGCTGTGACACCTGCGTTTATAAGCATGTGACTCACAGAGGGAACAGAACACCTTCTATCTATTGAGACCAGTAGTGTGTTTCCCCATTGGACAAGTCTTCAGGTCTCCATATTGTAGCTGACAAACTCAAATATGATAAAGGATCCAGTTACAACCCCCACAACCTGACAGCAGCAGGAAAACTGTGTCAGAATATCTGAAGAATCACAACTTGCTACTCGATACGATCTGGAATGGACAATAATGACGAGGGAGAGAGGAGCCGCCTGGCAGATAAACGTGAAGAGTTCAGCCCTCAGTGTGCTGCCAGCTGTCAGAGTGTGTAAGACATATCAGCTGTGTTGACCCACGACCACAGTGGCATTTCTAAACTGTGATTACGAGTCATTCTTCATATTACCTGAAAATGTCTCGGGATTCGGTGGATGGCTAGACAGCGCTGCCATTTGTCCCGTCTTTATGTCAGGATGACATTGGATGAGATGCTGATTGGTGCTTTAGAAAATGAGTTTAAGTGTCCTCACCAGGCGAAGTTGGTTGTTTTTCTCTCTACAGGTCTCTTCTGTGCTTCTTGTGCTTTCTCTACTGGCTCCCAGTTGGTCTGGTTGCTGTGGTTTGACAGCAGAGAGGACCACAGAGACATAAAACTCCTCTCTGGCTGCAGCTATGATAGAGTGTTATTAGGACTGGCAGCGTGGCTCAGCTTATGAGCGCAGTTGCTCATAATAATAATGTTTCACATGTGGTAAACTCACAGACGTTATTGCATTTAAAAAGCCAGCCAACCTCTAGCTACATAGTGAACACTACATGATGGCGAGGTCTCCAACATGGAGTCTTTATGACTATTTCCATGGATTTAATGTTCCAGTATACAAATAGATAATTATCAAGATGATTTTTGTCAAAGTAATGGAACAAAATACACTCAACTTCAATGGAGTGGCTGGCCGGCCAACAGCATCACACCAGCGTTACATTATCTGCTTCTCAATTTAATGTGCGTCGTAGGTCAATAACCAAAAACCCAGAGATGATCCAGAGTGCTCCATAATATCCTTGATGAACATTAAACCCAAGCAAGCAGCGGTGATTTGACTCCATTACACACATTTGCATTTTGGGGCGTTAGTTGTCCAGAGGCGCATACAAAACACTTTTTTCATATAGACACAATTACACAGCTTTTCTGCTGGGGTTGCATAAATAACAACGGCAGCAAAGCGTTGAACCCAAATTACTTTTGAAATGAACTTCCCACAAATGATGCACGGCAGCTTGAGTGCTGTAAAACTCAAACAAAACCTTTATGGATCGCATCATGATGCTCGGGTGGTGAATTATGGGCATGTGTGCGTTCCTACACAAGAAGAAGGAGAGGAGTTTATCAGGGATGTTTTAGAGCGTTCAGTCCTACAGTGGAAAGAATAGACAACCAGAGCATTTATACCTTCAAATAAAATGACACCATGCTGGTGCTCCACATTCATAGTGTCAAAAGCCCAGATGTCACCTTGAGCAACCATTTTCCTTTCCAGTCATTTCCCCTCGCTAGTCTGCCAGCTTTGGGTGTCGAGACAACACTGCGGAGGTGTGGCACTGATTTGGTTTTCAGAAAACAAGTGGAAGGTTCAATATTTGAGCGACTCACTCCACATTATGTAAATGAGATGTTTATAAAGGGAACAACATATTCAGATAGAACATCAACTACTGACTCTCAGATGTAATCTGTGGTGGCTATGATGGACTAACGCTACTGTTTTGAATTTCACAATAATATTCAGGCATACATACGCATAAGGGCTGCGAGGACGCTCCTCTGCTGCCGTGTCCCAGTTATCAGACCTCCCAGTGGAAGAGCCATTCAAAATACCACCACCACCCACCCTATTCACATTGACCCAGAATTAGTCGGTCATTCTGAGTGGTTTGCGAGTACAAATTTAAAGTAACTTTAAAGGTAGAATTATGGAAATACCCGACTCAAAATCAATCGTGCCAAGGACAAGCATGAGAAAAATCGACTGAGAGAAGAATGAAAGACAACGTCAGCGTGGAAGAGAGAGACGGATTGTAATGGCAGGTGGAAGAGCATGATGGTAAAGGAGAAGAGAGGAGGGTGTTAAAAAGATGCAAAACTAAAACGACAGGCGATTCCTTACTCGAATCACTCTGCTCCACTGGAACTAAATCTCAGAATTAGCCGGACTGCAAGGTCGATGATACGCAGCCAGATGTTCTCCTCCTCAGCGAAGGTCCACCATCATTCTCGGTAAAAGAGTGTCATAAAGACAGAAATTTACCGTTTTCCATCTTTCTAGCAAACTGAGGCAGTGACAAAAAAAAATGTGCAAAGTGTTTAAATCATTTGATTGAATTTCTGACTTTTGAGTTCTTCCTGTCATTTTGGTTTGATTCGGCCTGTGAATTTCTCCCAATATTTGTTGTTTGTGCAATAAAAGATGTTTAGCATTTTGGAAACATACCGTAATAATAGAACAGCTTCACCAATGTGACGTGGTTGAACTCCACCAGGCTTCAACCTCCAGGTCTAAAGTGAAACCAATGTGAAAGTGCCTTGAATTTGCATTCTTTCAAACTGCCACCAGGGGGCGACTCCTCTGGTTGCAAAAAGAAGTCTTGTTTGGATTCTCTGTGAGAAAATGAAAATGAAATGTAAATTATGTGTAAAATAGACCATAAAGCGGGGTATGCTTTAAGGGCCTGGCTACCTTGTGATGGACAGGTCACTTCCACGAGGTGAGTTGTCTGTGTCAAAATGATGAACTCAGGGCTTCTAAATGGCGGCTCACACAGCTTAGTGTATGCACTAATCACCAAACTTATGGTTTTAGGTTTCTCCATAAATTCAAAGGTAAATCAGACTTCTTGTGAAGAACAACGGTCATTCTAGAAGAGAAAGTGATAGAAACTAAACTCTCATCTTCTTTCTCTGCTCTTATTCTTCATGATCAACTAGAAGTGGTGTTTGAAGCTTCCTTCGAACACACCGAAGGTCTTTCTGTCTTTTGTACCGTGAGCGGATAATAATCTTCATAGAAACTGGGATGAATTTTATAGTTACGCCTGAACACATATTAGAATAGTTTAGCCCCAGAGGTAAAGGCAGCTAATGAGGGAAGACTAATGAAAATAATATTTATGCAGATCCAAGCTGCTCTGTGACCCCGCCTCCGATTCTCCCGACCGCCAGCCAGTTCATCCCCTCAATCACACGCACGCACATGCACACACACACACACGCACATGCACACGCACGCACATGCACACACACACACGCACACACACACATGCACACACACACACACACGCACATGCACACGCACGCACATGCACACGCACGCACGCACATGCACACACACACACATGCACACACACACACACACACGCACATGCACACACACGCACACACACATGCACACACACACACTCTTTTGCCTTTGTAAACAGTTAGGGCTAGCCAAGCCTGTTGCTAGGTTACCTCCTGAGTGATTCATTCTCACTAAAGAGCTCCTCTGTTGCCGGGTACACACACGTACACACACACATAGCATATGCACACACATACAGACTTCAACACACACATTGTCCATCTCTGTCTGGACAGAGAGAGCACCTTTCTGCTTTATTATCTCAGCAAGAAAAGATGGGATTTTGTGGGCGGTGCTGTTTTCTGCTTTACACATAACACACTCTACACCTCCTTCGCTGGCACAGCAAGTGCAGAACAATGTATTCCAACCCAAGAGGCCGAGCATCCACCTGGTGAAGTGTCCATGAACTGGATGAGAAACCGATTCAGAAACATTTCTCAAGTCTAACATTTGTGAGGTTATAAGTGAGTGAACTCTTTCCATTCCTTCATTTTCTAAACTCATAAAACATAAGGTTTATGAAGATCGGAACCTTTACGAAATGAATAACTTTAGTTGGCCGAAAATGTAATTTATTATTTCGTAGTGAAGCGCTGAGTCTAAAATGAATAATATCATTATACTTGTTTTCGCAGCGGTGTGTTTCATTAATGTGTGTCTGGTAGCTTTCTATTGGGAACCACGGAGAGATTTAACATATCTCCCCCTTTTCTCCCCCTTTTCTCCCCCTATTGTCGAACTCTGCAGCCGAAAACTGTTCCTACTTCAAACACTTTACCTCGGGGGAAGAAGCAGAAGTTTTTGAAGTCAAGACCCAGAAAGGTGGGTTCCTCCTCACAGCCACCAAGACGACGAAGTTACAACAGATCCTCTTTTTTCAGAAGAAAGGTGTACAGTAAATCACAACACCATAACCTCTTAAAACATTTAAAAATAAAATATCTTGAAAGTTACAAGGAGGCTAATTATTCAGTCTATTTTTATTTAAATAAATGTGTTGTGGTCGGTATTCGTCATGTGATTTGACACTTATAGGAGGATTATTTCCATCTCAGCTGGAGTGTTGGAGAGAAGTGAAGACTAGATTATCTTTATCGGGAGGACGAGTGATATGCTCTTATCATCTTTTATCTGTCATGCAAATGGAAATATATTACCAGTTAGGATAAACGCCTGTTGTTTTTAAAGTGAGGCTAATTTAAAGGCTAATTATCCATGTCATAACTTGCCCGAGTGCAATATTGAAATAATTATTCTGTAAACTAGACTTCAACCTCCCTCCTGCTCCTACCCAAACTCTACATGTTGAATTGTTACTTTGCCGTCTCTCTTCCCATCACAACACTCACTGTCGTCTCTCTCCCTCTTTGCATGCCCTTCACTGTCTCCTTCCTACTTCTTTCCATCTCCCCTCAGAGTACAATATCTCAGCTGCAGCCATCGCCATCTTCAGCCTGCTCTTCATGATCCTGGGCACCCTCTGTGTCGTCTTCTCTTTCGGGAAGGGGCGGGACTACCTGCTCCGGCCTGCTGGGATGTTTTTCGCCTTCGCAGGTCAGACAGTGTGAATCACAGACGAGGCTCATGGTACTCTTGTCTCTTGTGTCAGCGTCCTCACCTTTTCTTTCTACTACTAGCTAATTAAACAGAGTGTTTTTCAGAGGGGTGGGAGTTGATGTAGCACTGTTAGAGTAACCCTGATGTGTGTAAACTGTAAACTGCAACAACACTTGATTATATTGCAATAAATGTGAGCGAAGCATCTGCTTTTTACAACAACTCATTTCTTTCTGTTTTGGCACGCAGGCCTTTGCATCATCATTTCTGTTGAAGTTATGCGCCAGTCTGTCAAGCGCATGATTGACAGTGATGAGACCATCTGGATTGAATACTACTACTCCTGGTCCTTTACCTGCGCCTGCGCCTCCTTCACCCTGCTCATCCTCAGTGGAGTCTCCCTGCTCCTCATCTCCATGCCCCACATGCCACGTAACCCGTGGGAGACCTGCATGGACGCGGAGCCTGACACCTTAGAGTAGCCACAGCTGGTTGCCGGGTTGGAGTGACACAAATACACGTGTTTTTGCATCTTTTAGCTCTTTAATTGCATATCCTATGCCACATATTTATCTTTACTTAAAGCCATTTCCCAATGCATGCACATGCGTTTTTCCAACCTTCCATGTCCATTGATTTTAGATTATCTAAAATATTGAAATCAACTTGGATAGACTTGTGTTAGTTAACCGGCCACAGCAAAAACAATAAGTTCATGTTATCTTCACATGGATCGCTGTTACAAGCAGGAATTGCTTTGACAACTCCTTATTGGTGTGTTTCAAAGCTGAGGGATGATTCATCCTTAGGCTTAAGAGTCCTTTTTTACCTTTAAAGATTTTACTAAACTCACCGTATCACTTTAATATAAAGTACATGTGCTTGTTAAGTGTTTTAGAGGTTTGGTTTTGTGACAACATTTCTTTTAATTGCATTGCTGTGTCTTAAGTTTAGGATGTTGGCACTTTCCACAAGCACCTGAACACACCACAACAGTTTGAAGTTAGGTTAAAGCCAACATTGAAGAAAGAGTAGTAATAGTATGGTAGATTTTTTAATATAATACAATAACGTTAAATTGTTTATAGTTGTTAAGGCTAATCTGACCACATCGGAACTGTCTGACTCCAGCTATGTCTGTCACTCAAATTAAAGTAAAATGATATTCAGATGCTGTTTTATACTGGACTAGACTAGAACAATACAATTAAAATAAAACTACAGTATGACAACAAGCAGGTCAAACAGGACCTTAAGACTTAAATCAAATTAGATACAAAAGACCAGGCAAGATTAAAAAAAAAGAAAAACAAGAAAATGTACGACACTAAACAAGATAAAGACGGCTTTGTTTAAGTGAAGCAGTGAGTCGTCGTTCTCCAGGACCAGTCAATCCATCCCACCAATGAGTCTCCTTTGTCATTTAGTGCATGTGTCCAGCTGAATACCAGTGACCTAGTAACATGGTGTTATTTCCAAAACCAGCGGCATTTCATAATTTGTGGGATAATAGGTTAACATGCTAGAAGTGGACAGGTTTGGGTTCGGGGAAGTTTACACTCCAGCAATCCCATCAAGACAGCGTGACGCGTTCTCATCCTCACAGCCGTTCAACTTGTGACATTAACAATGCAACAGAGGTAAAAACATTGAGAATATGAATAATAAAGCATGAATTGTCGGTAAGCTCTGCAGCTAAACCGCAGCTGCACAGTGGTACACTGTTTCTTTATTATATGTGTTCTACATGAGGACTTTTAAGGTTAATCTTTTACATCTGCAATAGTTGTTATTGCAAAGTGAATATGGTCCGCCTGACAGGCATAGAAACAGTGATTAACCGGGGGCGTGGCTTAGCAAATGGTCAATTGAAACTTGATATGTTTCAAAATGTAATGCTACATAAACATCTTCAGATAATTCCTTTCAAATGTGTATACAAATAACAATGTTTTCAATGCTGTATGCATTGTGTTACCATGTATGCCAAAAGCTAGAATACTGTATAGGATAAGTATGATTTTTGATTGTACAATGG
>NC_046973.1:21721920-21726920 GCF_009769545.1 Cyclopterus lumpus
TTTACCTTTGTCTGGGCAGCTGAGTGTGCATGAACATGTGTGTGTGTGTGTGTGTGTGTGTGTGTGCGTGTGTGTGTGTGTGTGTGTGTGTGTGTGTGTGTGTGTGTGTGTGCGTGCGTGAACGTTGATGGAGATGACGGATTAACTTCCCTGAGCGTGCACCAAAAAACAGAGACAGACTCACTTTTTAACATCTCCTGCTCTGCACGGATTGGCTGATGTATAGCAACCAGTGTCTCCATAGTGACATGGAGGCAGTAGCTTGGCTGGGAGCAGGGGATGATCAGCAACCCTGAAATGCACTGCATCCCTTGTGACAAAGCAAAAAGGAAATCCTGTTACATTCTGGTCATGCGCACAAGCACACGTATGTGCATACACATACATGGAGACAAACTCATATGCATATATATCACTCTCTTCTCCTCCTAATAGCTGTGATGTGGAGCAGTTGTCATTTAATCTGAGAGAAGAAATGCAAGCTGAGCCCAGAGATGAGGCGAGAGGCCACATCTCTCACAGCAAAACCTCAATAAGTTCAGATTTCATGATACATTATGCAAGAGACAATCTTCGGCTCTAAATGAAATGTGCGCGACACCTCGACGGCTGTCTGACCCACCAGATTGGGAGAAGGGAAGTTTGAAATGTCCTGGATAAAAAAAGGCACATTATGGGTGCCTGGTTCATACGATTGGTACATAGCACCCTACATACCGAAGCACCCATTGCTGGTTTTCATGGGTAACGCTGTGAAGCGGATTGGATGTCAGAGTATCCATGGAAACAGTCTTGACAACAATGCATCAATCCTTGTTCTGAAAGGTTGCATCTGCATGATTGATACGGGGCGAGAGCACACGGGGCAAAAGAAGATGAGCGTTTAAAGTGATTTGTAAAATCCCATCTTCAGTTTGTAGATCATCCAGTTGAAGGCGATGACGGCTTCCCCGACGACGCCCACGGCGATCGTTGTCTTCAGTTGTGAACAAGTGCTCGACGGCTCCTTCCCACAGTAATAATTCTGTATTTGTATTAAATCAACACAGCTGCTTTTAAGAAAGTGTTTCAACTGGGAAAAGGAAAGAATTACCCTGCTGCTTTCATCATGAGAAGATGTGTGTTATACTTTGGGTCAGACATCCCTTGATCTCTATATTTATTAGAATGTGTTGTAGCAGAAGAGAAGGGAAGGAACCTTGACAGGAAAGGAAGGTGAAGACATCAATCAGATGCACCTGTGAGGAAAGAGGGAAAACAAACAGAAGCAGCAGCATGGAGGAGACAAGAAAGAGAGCTAAAGGAGATACATAAAAGTCTTCATTCAGTTACTTGATATCTTCGCTCAAAAGTAAACTGGCAGTTGTTCCAAGAGCCGACTGGATTTCCTGGTTTTCGGAGGCGACAACGTACTGCTCTTAAATCTTGTTGTGTCTCTTTTTAAACTGCTCGGATAGCTTTTGTCTTTGTTGAACCTGCGGAAAGTTAAGATAAGTCTCCTTTTCCACAATTCAGGCTTCTCCCATTCTCCTGCCTCAGGTTAATGAGCATTACTCCTTTCCTTAATCCTAATCGTAATCATTCAATCGAATTTGACATCGCTTTTTACCCTGCTCATTGCCTCCTTGGACCCTCTTTATTTTCCATCCATCCATCCATTATCACCCGCTTATCCGGGGTCGGGTCGCGGTGGCAGCAGGTTCAGCAGGCCGACCCAGGCTTCCCTCTCACCCGCAGCACTTTCCAGCTCATTCTGGGGGATCCCGAGGCGTTCCAAGGCCAGCCGGGAGATATAATCCCTCCAGCGTGTCCTCGGTCTTCCCCGGGGCCTCCTACCAGTTGGACGTGCCCGGAAAACCTCTAATGGGAGGCGTCCAGGAGGCATCCTAACTAGATGCCCGAACCACCTCAGCTGACTCCTTTCGACACGAAGGAGCAGCGACTCGACTCCGAGCTCCCCCCTGATGTCCGAGCTCCTTACCCTATCTCTAAGGCTGAGCCCGGCCACCCTACGGAGGAAGCTCATTTCGGCCGCTTGTATCCGAGATCTCGTTCTTTCGGTCACGACCCAGAGTTCGTGACCATAGGTGAGGGTTGGAACGTAGACCGACCAGTAAATGGAGAGCTTTGCCTTCCGGCTCAGCTCCCTCTTCACTAAGACGGACCGGTACAGCGCCTGTTTTACTGCTGCAGCCGCACCGATCCGCCTATCGATCTCCCGCTCCACCTTACCCTCACTCGTGAACAAGACCCCGAGATACTTGAACTCCTTCGCTTGGGGTAGGCAGTTTGCCCCCACCTGGAGGGAGCAATCCGCCGGTTTCCGGCAGAGCACCATGGCCTCAGATTTGGAGGTGCTAACTCTCATCCCTGCCGCTTCGCACTCGGCTGCAAAACGCCCCAGTGAATGCTGGAGGTCACGGTCCGAGGAGGCAAACAGGACCACATCATCCGCAAACAGCAGAGAGGCGATCCCGAGACTCCCGAACCGGATCCTCTCCGCCCCCTGGCTGCGCCTAGATATCCTGTCCATGAAGGTCACGAACAGGACCGGTGATAAAGGGCAGCCCTGGCGGAGGCCAATACCCACCGGGAACGTGTCTGACTTACTACCGAGGAGACGAACACAGCTCCTACTGCAGGCATACAGAGACCGGATGGCCCGTGCCAACGGGTCCGGCACCCCATACTCCCGCAGCACCCCCCACAAAAACCCCCGAGGGACCCGGTCGAAAGCCTTCTCCAGGTTTACAAAGCACATGTAAACTGGTTGGGCAAACTCCCAGGACCCCTCCAGTAATCTTGCGAGGGTAAAGAGCTGGTCCACTGTTCCACGACCGGGACGGAATCCGCACTGTTCGTCCTGAATCTGAGGTTCGACAAGCGGTCGGAGCCTCCTCTCCAGCACCCTGGCATAAGCTTTTCCCGGGAGGCTGAGCAGTGTGATACCACGATAGTTCGAGCACACTCTCCGGTCCCCCTTCTTGAAGATGGGAACCACCACCCCGGTCTGCCAGTCCATGGGCACTGTTCCCGACCCCCATGCGACACTGAAAAGGCGTGTCAACCAAGACAGCCCAACAATGTCCAGCGCTTTCAGCATCTCAGGGCGGATCTCATCCACCCCTGGCGCCTTGCCACCAAGGAGCTTTTTGACTACCTTAGCGACCTCTGCCAGGGATATGGGTGAATCCACCCCAAAGTCTTCCGGCGCTGCCCCCTCTCCGGGGGACATGTTGGCCGGGTTTAGGAGTTCCTCAAAGTGCTCTTTCCACCGCCCGACGATGTCCCCAGTCCGGGTCAGCAGTTCCCCCCCCCCTGCTGAGAACAGCCTGGGGTAGACCCTGCTTTCCCTTCCTGAGCCGTCGGATGGTTTGCCAGAACTTCCTTGAGGCCAACCGAAAGTCCTTCTCCATGGCCTCCCCGAACTCCTCCCATGCCCGAGTTTTAGCCTCCGCGACCATCGTCGCTGCAGCCCTTTTGGCCCGCCGGTACCCGTCAGCTGCTTCAGGAGACCCCTGGGCCAGCCAGGCCCGAAAGGCCTCCTTCTTCAGTTTGACGGCTACCCTCACCCCCGGTGTCCACCACCGGGTTCTAGGGTTGCCGCCACGACAGGCACCGATGACCTTCCGGCCACAGCCCCGAGTAGCCGCGTCCACAATAGAGGCTTTGAACAAGGTCCACTCGGATTCCATGTCCCCAGCCTCCCTCGGGATTTGTGAGAAGTTCTTCCGGAGGTGGGAGTTGAAGACCTCCCGGACAGGATCCTCTGCCAGACGTTCCCAGTTCACCCTCGCTACACGTTTGGGCTTGCCAGGTCTTTCTAGCCGAGTCCCCCGCCATCTGATCCAACTCACCACCAGGTGGTGATCAGTTGACAGCTCTGCTCCTCTCTTCACCCGAGTGTCCAAGACATACGGCCGCAGATCAGATGATACGATTACAAAGTCGATCATTGATCTCCGGCCTAAGGTGTTCTGGTACCAGGTACACTTATGAGCCACCTTATGTTCGAACATGGTGTTCGTTATGGACAAACTGTGGCTAGCACAGAAGTCCAACAACAAAACACCATTCGGGTTCAGATCGGGCAAGCCGTTCCTCCCAATCACGCCCCGCCAGGTTTCTCTGTCATTGCCCACGTGAGCGTTGAAGTCTCCCAGGAGAACTATGGAGTCGGCAGGCGGCGCCCTTTCCAGGACCCCTCCCACCGACTCCAAGAAGGCCGGATACTCCGAAATGCTGTTCGGTGCATAAGCACAAACAACAGTCAGAGCCTTACTCCCCGCAACCCGTAGGCGCAGGGAGGCGACCCTCTCGTTCCCCGGGGAAAACTCCAACACAGCGGCGCTCAGCCGGGGGCTCGTGAGGGTGCCCCGGTTTCCCTTGTCCGGGCAAGGTGGCTACAATCCGTGGGCTGCTATTCATCAGGGTTTATTGAACCGCTCTTAGTCTGGGCTCTCCCCCGAGACCTGTTTGCCTTGGGAGACCCTACCAGGGGCTGACGCCCCGGACAACATAGCTCCCAGGATCACTGAGCCACTCAAACTCCTCCACCACGTTAAGGTGGCGATTCATATTATTTTATCTTATCTAATCTCACGTGTGTTTCTCAAACTTTCTTCTATCCACATTGTTAAAGTGACGTGTGTAATATTTTGATTATTTTCCTGTCTGGCGTCCAACTTCAGAATATCTGAGTAACCTACACTAGAGTATGTACTTTAAAGTGCTCATGGAAGTCAAAGTCTCTTTAGTCCCTTTTTTAACATCAGGCCAAAGGGAGTACAACGATGTGCTAACAGCAGCTTATCTAAACTTCACTTCATAAAAGTCCTCATAAGGTGTTCTGTCACCGTTAACCTCTCAACAGCCTCACTGGTGACACATGACAGCAGGCCTATATTGAGACAAGTGTGCTGAGGTTTGTGAGTGTATACAGTGTGGGATGTGTGTGTGTGTGTGTGTGTAAATGTGTGTATCATATGCTGATGAGCGGC
>NC_046973.1:21731920-21741920 GCF_009769545.1 Cyclopterus lumpus
TGATGGAAGACACTGTTGTCCTCTGTAGCAGCTAAAGGCGATCACATCTGTGCCTGTTATGATCATTATGGGTACGACCAAATCTATTCATCTGACAAATGAGCATTTGTAATCTATACATTGTTGCAGCATGTAAGTATGCGCCCACACATACAAAGACACATAAATCACCAGTTGTGTTGTGTGTGTGTATGTGTGTGTGTGTGTGTTAAAGAGAGAGTTAGGTGATCTTGGAAGAGTTTAAAAACTGGTGATGGAAATGATTTTCTAATGTAAACAAAGTAAAGGGAAGAAAAAAAACATGTTATGTTCTTTCTGAATTCAACACAGCAGCAACCAATGACATTAGGAAGTATAATCTATCTTTCAGTGATGCTGACATCTTGACATGAACATTATTGCTATGGGCTTCTATGAAAATTGCTTATTTTGAAATTAATTTGACTGGTTAAAGAACCGAGAGTGTCTTTTCTGCACCAGAGCGGCAGTTGAATTACTTTCACCACTTGATCAGATCCTGAGAAATGAGCTTTGGGGAATGCTCTGATAAAAGACGGGGAAGCGTCTGCTCGCCATCATAGTTTATTAAAGGCAGTAAATTAGACCCTCAAGTCATGAAATTGAGCTTGATTACACTTTAAATCAGTGCTCGTGTTTAACCTACTTATCAGACTGCATTGAATATCAAATCAACAGACCCATCAGACCATCTTAGTGCATTCAATACTTTCACTCAACTGATGTGCTCCACTGGGAACAGTTTTTACTTTTTAAATTGGCACGGTGGTGCAACTGTGGCTCAGTGGTAGGGTCGTCTTTTAATCGGGGGATCGGTGGTTCGATCCCCGGCTCCACTACTCCATGTCGATGTGTCCTTGGGCTGGCCAGTGTGAATGGGTGAACGTGACATGTTAAAGAACTTTGAGTGGTCTGAAGACCAGAAAAGTGCTAACGAGTAGAGTCCATTAGCCATGACAAGAGTTCAGTGCTGAATCCTGTCATGTTGTATTCTTTGCTTTCACTGTTGGACTTTCTTCACTGGTCTGTACTCAAAGCCTGCACTTTACGTACATCTTCAACAGTCCAGTCTGTATTGCTTTGTTATGTTCTACCTCAGGTCGTAACTGACCGTGATCATTCAGTTATGTTACTTATCCCCATACCATTTCTTAAATTGCTTCCATTTGCCAGCTGCCAGCCTGCCAGCTCATAAATGGGGACCCGCTGTGGGGATAATTGAAACCGTGGTGGTATTTTTGAGGTTGCGCTCACAAGCCTTGTCTTTAGATTATGGCTTTGTTATTAAAGCAAATGTTCTGCTCTTCTCCGGCTGATAACTTCTTTCTGCGTCAGACTGTTTCTGTTTTCTGTGTCATACATTTGTCAGTGCATTGCATTGTGGTCGGCTTGGCTGATCTTTTGGCAAACTAAGGACAATTGCACACAATGAATGCAATATGTTTCGTATCTATGCTCCTACATACTGATTTTAATGTGCTTCATCATTCTACGTGTGTTTTTTTATGAGTTGGGGGACTGGGGGGGGGGGGGGGGGGGGGGATTCAGATGTTGGAAAATCACAATAGAGTTGATATACAGCAGTGAGAGAGTCAAGCATACACTTCCACGTCTTAATATCTGCTTTGATTCTATCTTTGGTCTGTATGTATCTCTCTCTTTCTTTCACTTTACATTTGAACCCACACATTATTTACTCTCCAGATTCCAAGGTTTTAATATACAGCTAAAATGTTTACTAAAGAGTAAACACTACAGCTTTAAAAAGCAATAAGCAACAGGCTTGTAAATGGATTGCGTAATAGTGTAATGCCGTCTACTGACGAACTGTAGCCACCAGCAAGTATGGGACCTTTTCACTATTCGTTGGATGGCTTCCAAAAATGGTCCCAAAGATATCGGATATATTTTCTAAAGATGTTGATGTGGTGATCCAGGGGTCAACACATTTGAGCTTATAGTTCCGATGCTTGTGGCTAGAGTTCGGCTGGGGAACTATTGTGTGTCACTTTCCTGAACTTCTTTTGCATTGTTCTCTGTTTTCTTCAGATTTGTACTGCCCACTTCCCCTTAAATTGCGGTCCATGTCTCTGCCTTCTCTGCCGTTGGCCTGGGGAGGGTGTGTAGACAGACATGCACCGGCTCCGTGACGCAAAGTTTTGCCAGCTGCTTCTTTTTCTTGGCCGCGAGGAGCTACATGGGACAAAGTAATGCACAGAAGGCTCAATAAACATTTCTAGTATTCTTGTTTAAATATATGCAATGTTTTAATTTTGTTTTAGTTTTTTAGCTTGGTGGAGTAATACACATAAGATAAGATAATGCTTTATCGGGACATTTACAGGATTACAGCGCCATAGTGTAAATTCCAAATGTCATTATAAATAAGCAATAAAAAACAGTAATAATATAAAAACAGTAAATAACTGAAATGAAAAGACAGAACAGCTTATTTCAGAGCGTACAGTAGACAGACAAATACCCACAGTGTAGACGCAGAGTACAACACCGAGAAGGCGTGGCGGTTACACAATGAATGGCTCCGCAGCAACATTAATGATCTGGTCAACATGTAGGGTCAACAGTGTTCTATTTATAGTAGAGAGCTAAATTAATAACAGTTGGTCAGGTGCCTGGAGGTTGTGAGAACCACGGTGGCTCGTGGACAGGTGAGGGGGAGAGGAGCACATGCCCGTGCCACCATTACACAAAGAAACAAGTTCAGCATGATGCAGCCTTTGATATTGGCTGCAGTGGACTTAGTGCATTCATTAATTAAAGCACACCATTCATAAATCGCAGACTAAAAGACAGGTGAGCTGGGAAGAAGAACAGCCAAACATTAGGATTAATTGGGTAATATGCCAGAGCCAAAAAGAAAACATAGTTTCAAATCAATAAAAGGGTTAAGAAACAATTATGCAGCCTCACACACACACAGACAAAGAGAGAGGACAGTACAAACACTTTATTATTATTATTATTTTCTTATTCTTTTTAACATGTAATGTTAGAGAAAAAGGGGATGCTGACACTGACTTAGGACAAGATGATACTCTGTTGTGAAATAGACTTCCACGAGCACTGTTGATAACCCAGAATATTAGATTGTTACATCTTAGACGGAAAGCGTCAGACAGATTGTAAAGCTCTGCACTAAAATGATTAACTTCACCAAATATTTACTAGAGACAAATATTAACAGAAGAAAGAAAAGATATCTGTCGGCAGTGATTGGTTCTCGTATCATGAGATATCGAGGCAGAATTCCAAAATGTATTTATCTAACAATCGGTGCTTGGGAGTGCGTTATCACCTGGTTGCTCTCCCTCGTCTACATTGACATCAATGGATTTGAGGCACAAAAAACGCGCCCCGAGTGCACTGCAGAAACAGTCGGGGTCCAAAGGGTCATAAAACTCACACAGATCAGATCAGAACTAAAGAAAAAAGAGCAAATAGAATTTAAAGAGATGCCCCGATTACGTTTTTTTTTGCCACTGATGCCAATTGTTGATGATCCACATCTGATTCAGACCTTCGCCCAATACAGCGTTTTACTGAACCGGGCCTGACCGCTTCATAATGTCCCTGAACGAACGATAGCTGTGAGCTCCGTGCTGCCGACGTCACGCTCTATTTCTGCAGATTGCTCACAATGGCCACGAGAAAGCGTCAATGACGATCTCCCGATTGCATATTTTACTGATTATTATCCGAATTTCACGCTATGATGGTGAAACTGAAATGAATTGTGTGCACGTGTGTGCTGGACCGTTGGGGGGATACGCCCCATCTTTGCTTGTCATCCGTTGTGTCCAGTTGGTGCTGCCTATGGCTGTGTGTCGAAACTGCACACATTGCAGCAGGCACGCACCCGCACACACACACACACACACACACACACACACACACACATTGACACTTTCTAAGAACCTGGGTACACTACTTTAATTCCAGGAAAGATCAGCCCCAAATATAATATTTATTTAGCAGTATCTAATGGATCTAATGTGCACATGCATTAACATGTCAAGTCCTGCTGGAAACGTATACTAACACATTGATTGACAAAAATGAACCATCAATATTATATTATGTCCTTCAAATTAAACTACAGAATATGTTGTTAATTGATATGAGACAGAGTTGTCAACTCATTACACTCAGTAGTTCTTGGATTAAAGCCATCAAGCTTTTTTTTCAACCTCTGACCAGAAGTTACCGTCTTTGGAGTGACGGAGAGACGTGTGTACGACCCGGCATCGACCTGTCAAACCCAGTAAGCCAACCCTCAAGCATTCTCCGCTTTATGGTCTATTTAACTGTATTGAAGAAGACTTTAAACTACCGATTGAGATCATAAACTCATGTTTACAATGTTTACTGAGGGAATAAATCAAGTGAGAACTCTCCATCTTCAGTCTGACATTGCTTCCACTCCAATTGATTTCTATGGGCATGGGGGGGGATGACATTTTCGCCTTAATCTAATGTAATTTTAGGTCGATAGGTGATGTGTTGCCATGACAATATACAATATACACTGCATTTGACAGACATGTCAAACCGTGGCATTGGGATTAAGTGACCCAAAATCTAAATCTGCAATCTGAAAACGATGCTCAACAATGGTTTCATCTCCTTGGTGACAGTTATAGGTCACATACAGCAGTTCTGATCCTCTTTACAGCTGACCCTTGAGGGGCCATTAACGTTGTCAATGTAGACATTTATAGCATATAGAGCAGTGAAGCTCCTCTGAGGGATTTGTGGTGCTGGAAGTCCACTTATCTTTGATTTTAGTTTGTTTAGTTGAGTTAAATTTGCTTCTTTATTATCATTGTCCACGCAAGTGTGCAGGTTGTGGTTGCTTAGTAACGGCAGGTGCCAAAGGAACGCGACCGCCGAGCACCTTGGAGGAAAGGAGGACAATTGCATGGCCGCCGTTTTCCTCACGTTCTTGTGAACATTACAGGATACATTTCTGAGGTTGTATACATTATGTATACATAATGTGAACATTACAGGATACAATTCTCTTCAAAGGATTAATTGCACATTTTGAGACTCATGTCTGCAAACATGTCGCTGGATTCAGAAGCCGGTTATCTTCGCTCAACACAAAGATTGAAAGAGGGGGTAGTATCTGCTGGTTGCCTGGCAACCTCCCGATGAGAACAAGACCCTCGTCAACATAACTTCTAAAACACGTGCCGCTTTTAATGATACATTGATTTATTGTTTTAATTGGATTGAATATCATTTGGATCAGGGCTTCACCCACCAATTATTCTTTCATTGATTAATCAACACAAGATCATTTTTTCGATTTATCGATTTATCCAAGAACTAATTTATTGTTCATTCGAAAGATTTTAAAAATTCCTGATTTATATAACAATTTCCCAAAATTGATAAATATCAAAAACGTGTGGATTAATTTTTCAATATATTATTCAAACATCTTCTCTTAAATAACAAATAAAAATACTGAACCTCAAATTCAAAAGGATTTCTATGACGAATTAATGAATGTAAGTCTGTATTTTACTTGAGTATTTGACTTAAATCTTGAAATGGTAGTGACATGGATTTATTTCCTTATTGAAAAAATATGCAGAAACAATTTACAGATTGTAAAAACAGTCTGCGAGGTTTGTTTTTAAGCCTTTTTCTCACTCATGCATGGTCATTAAAGTAAAGATAAAAGATAAAACGGCTGAAAAACAACCTTAGCCGAGGCCATAACATCAGGGGTGCAGACATGTTTTACATTGGGGAGATGAAGAAGCTTCCATTGTTCAGTGAAAACTACAAACCTGTAGATCAAGCTTTGGTGGGGACAAAAAGGAAACAGTCGAACCTGTCTTGCTGCTGCCACTCTCTTGAAAATATATATATATATATATTTGCGTATATACGTATATTTTTTAGAATGCACTTGGTACTCCGTACCAGCCGATTTGGAAGTTCAGGTTTGTGGACTACACTGGTGTGAAAAATGTATACATACTGTATATATATATGATTTATTTTGTGTGCAGGCTGCACTTCCACCAGTTTAATGGAAAGCTTTCATGATTCACCTTTTCATAACAGGAAGCTCTTAATCGCCTGTCTCTCCATTTCCCCCTGTACCCCACCTCTCCTCCTCCTTTCCTCCTACACCTTACTTACTGTCAACACTCTGTCTAAACAAGGAGAAACAATGGCCACTGAGAATAGACGCGGTGCTGACGCACTGTGAATGTGTCAGTGGAGTTATGGGGCAGGTGGTCGGAGAGATGCTGTGTGAGAAGGGGACCAGCTGGGCATGCCACACTATAATGTGATCACAATGTATCTGGATGTGCACTCTGATTGTTTATGTGATCAGACTCATTATATGATAATGGGGAGTGACGTGCATCAGTCATTTGCTTTTTTCAAAATAACCCTGATTCCCCCAAAGCGGCCGCTACAGAACATCCATCTTACCAAGTCAGTCTCATTAGTCAGCCTTCAATCTGCCAAATGATTTAAACAGAAAAGATGCTGTTGCTGAGATGGACATGAACATGCTCGACAACCTACGCAAAGAAGCACCTTATTGATAACCGTTGATTGCAAAGGCTCACAGAGGGTCACGCTTGAACAACAAGTGCCCTTCTAACAAACAAAGGAAAATAAATAACACTTCAAGGCACTTAATCATGATTCTCCATCTTGTCATTGTCCCTTTATGTTGATAAATCCATTTGTTTCACAGACGTCACGCCGTCAACAGGATGAAATTGACTTCCTGAGTTCTAGTTGTATAAACATGAGGCTGCTCCCTATCTGACACATAGGGGTATAACCCCAATCCGCACAAGTAACACACATGAATGTGTCCGAATGACACCTGATTCTATGAGAGGGTTTGCTTTCAAGGGAGGAGTTCACTCCAACTCCACTGGCATTAAACCCAATGATCTCCCAACCTGGTCACTACCAAGACACAATTAAAGGAGAAATGTAAAGCTGCCATTAACCTTCTCACAAGTGGCTCTATCGAGACCGTGAGAACGCCCGCCGTCTCAAAGGGCTGCTTCACAAGCAAACGGCCCTGTTTCGAGCACCACACACTCATGCAGATGCTCGTCCATACCCTCCTGCCGTATGTATGCAGAGATACACAGTTTACATACTAGAGCAGGTACACGCGTCCCTGGTTGCTATAGGAACATTAGCAGCTCTCAAATGATTAGAAATCTCTTTGATAATGAAGTGGCCTTGTGTGTGTGTGTGTGTGTGTTTGTTTTTTCGAAAGCATGTAAAAGGAAATTGGCCTTCTTTGTAAAACCTTGCTCCTGGTCTTCATGGACCTAAACTGGGTGCTCGCCTCGACCTCATCAAACTCATCAAGGGAGACTGCTGCAGAGGTCATTTCATTCTCCGTTGGATTTCCCAATTTGAGGTATTTGATGTATTTTAGTGGTTTGAGGTATTTGATGTATTTTAGTGGTTTGAGGTATTTTAACAAGCTTTTACGTGACAAATATCTGTTTAATCACCCACTTAAACTCATGATTCTGGCATTCTCTCTTTCGGTCAAGATATATTTGTTTCTCTTGTATTTGTTTCTCTGACTCAACGTGCCATGGGTGCAGGTGGCCAGCAGCATGGATCCTTTTCTCTCTCCCTTTGGCGTCTGTTGTTGTTTTTAGCAGACCCAAGTGATCGGGAGTTATTCTCTATTCTCCAAACTGTAATTGTAGTGACGTGACCTTGAGGCATTATATTTTCACGTTGTCGGTATATACGTCTGAACCATTCGTGCGATATTTCAGAAAACGGCCGAAAGATATTTTTTGAAATTTGGCACAAAAGTCCATCTGGACTACAAGATGAAGTGACAATGTCACTGCGACCTCACGTCCATCCCATCATGTGGGATGGACGTCTTAGGAACGCCTTGCAATTTTCTTCAATTTTGGCAGAAACGTTCACCTGGACTTTTCCCAGTGGTGGTGGAAGGTCACAAAACATGTTATTGTGTCACAAATCAAGAATTGATATGCTAGTTATGACAATGTTGCATAAATGTCTAACAGGATAAAAGTGGTGATATTTTGGACAGAAAAGAATGTAAACTGTAACATAACTGAATAGTGGGGGCATATAAGCCCCTCCATTATATTTCTCTCAATGTTGATGAACAAACATAAGACATGGTGAACTGTGTGTGTGTGTGCGTGCGTGCGCGTGCGTGCGTGCGTGTGCGTGCGTGCGTGCGTGCGTGCGCGTGCGTGCGTGCGTGCGCGTGCGTGCGTGCGTGCGTGTGTGCGTGCGTGCGTGTGTGTGTGCGTGCGTGCGTGTGTGTGTGTGTGTGTGTGTGTGTGTGTCGTAAGCATCACTAATGTAGGGTACATTTGCGTCAATGTCTCCCAGCTTCTTCACGTAAACAGACTTCTTCATAGAAACTAATTTAAATGTTTGGTGCAGCTAATAAACACAGATGAGTTTATAATATAATATATTGAAGGTTTTTATCAGGACAGCCACGTGGTCCGTCCGTGTGTTGAACCTGCTGGTGTGATGTCATGCCATCATGTCGGGGTTTTAACAAGCTTCTGTTTGTGCAGTTTCTTACCCGGTTTCATCAACAGGTGCTTAACGTCCCCGAGTTAGTCGGCTCCACAAGGAAGATGAAATAGGAGGTCATAGAAAGTAGATATTGTATGGAAGACCAAACCAAGATAACACTTGTAGTCAGTCCTTTTCTCCTTTTTCTTTTCTCCCTTGCTTTACTTTTCATGCTCACTTTTTTCTGTTCTCTTTCTGTCCTGCCAGGGTTAATAAATACACTGTGCTCTCTCTTCTGCATAATAAATGAGATGGTTTTCTCCAAGCAACTTAAAATTCAAGTTGTACCAAAACACAGAGCACAACAGGCTTATGTAACTTGAAGGGAGAGACTGAGCGATGGGAATACAAATCACTTGCTTCTTGCTCAAGGCTCAAGAGCATTGACAAAAGAATAATGCGGCTCGAGTAAATTACAGTAAGTTGCAGTTCGCTGCACATCATGCAGCTCCACAATGAGTTGAAACCGAGTTTGGGTGCGTGCCCACATATACATGTTATGTTTGTGACACAAATGACATTAATCAAAAATCGGCGTAATGTATGTCACGCCTCAGCATCGACCGTGGACTCAGCTTATTCGTGGTTCTCCACAGGGAGTGAGATTAAACACAGCCTGGGTGGAAATGTCAAATCTATATTTACATTTGTGATTTGATTTGTGAGTTGATTCACCTAAATATCAGGTTAAAAAAGTGTTACTAGGAGTAGAGGAGTGTCCCAACTAAGACTAGTAGTAATCTGATCGGTTAAACCTTGCTGGTCATATCATGTTTGTTTGTTTCGCTGTTTAAGTTTTAAAAAAAGATCAAGAACTTGATAAAAGATTGGCGTTGGAACCATGAACAACCCTGTTTGTTGTCTGTTTACAGGGTGTGTATGTGTGGCGGAAACGTAGCCAAGGACATCAATAAACAGACTATGAGGAAATAAACTCCAACATCACCATTTAACCAGAGAACTTCATCAACATTCAACATTCATTTTTAACTCACTCTTCTTTATCTTTGTCTCTCTCTGTTCTCTCTTACTAGCTCACATTGTGTCACTATAGGGTCTTCAGAGTTTGGGAATCTAACTCTGTTCTCCCATCACATGTTTACCATGTTCTCCAGCGTAGCCTAGCGTGCCTGCATGCTAATTAGTGTGAAAGTACAGCTGAGGCCGATGTGCACGTCATTATTTTGGATCCAGTATGGCAATCGATGCTCAGATATTTCCCACCAACCACATAGTCGCTCGAGAATGAAAGTCTGGGGATTAGCTGAGAACCAAATTATTCTACGAGATAACATCTGACATATATGAAAGCATATACATGTAAATTGCATGCAAACATACACAACATACATTATGATTGGATAATATTTCA
>NC_046973.1:21746920-21751920 GCF_009769545.1 Cyclopterus lumpus
TATTATTGTTTTCTTTGTGCATTCGCTGGGGAAAATACTCTCAATTTCCAAAGAACAGGATGTGTTTCATTAATTCCTGTGTTGGGGACGACATTTAAATGAAACCAGGACATTGCTGCCATTGCCTTGAACTGATCTTGTAATATTGATCTGCTTATAAACGTAGAGGTTTGACATATAGTAAATGTGCTTATCAGATAAGGTGGAATTCTGCACATTAGTTTTATACTAGAAAGTGTGTTGGACCATTCTCACATTTGCACTCTCTGAATATAAGGGGCTTGTTTTGTTAGCTTAGCTTAGCACAAAGACAGAGAAATGACATTTAATTTAGCTGACGCTTGTATCCAAAGTGACTTACAATCATACATCGTAGGCACATTCAGGGTTAAGTGTCCAGGGTTAAGGACACATCGACTCGGGTTAGCAGAGCTGACCCACAGTAGCTTGCTCTGTCCAGAGTCGGGCTGCAATTAAAGATTATTTTCCTTGTTGAATAATCTGTTAATTATCTTTGTATTATTATCAGTGTTTCCAAAAGCCCGAGATGACGTCCTCAAAGGTCTCGTTTTGTCCACAACTCAAAGGTATTTAGTTTATTGTCATAGAGATTGAAAGAAAGGAAGTAAAGGGACCAACATCCCGATGATATTTTGTATCCCTTTAACAAAAGAAAAGTGTGTAGCTCTCCATCTGCAGTAATAACTGGCACCATGGTTATTGATACTGAGGACTACAGAGAAGTGCTGAACGTGTCTGAACTGTATGTTTAACACATGATGAGGTTTGGTGGCAGAATGTGAAAAGAGGTGTTCAAAAAAGGAAATGGGGAAATTAGGTGAAGAAATAGAGGTAGGGTGAGGATAAAAAAGAAGGAAATAAAGAAAATTGACTGTGTGGATAAATCAAATGACAGGTAGAAGAAAAACGACACCAGAGCCTCCGATGAAACATCTTTTCTCGATGCTGTCAGCCCTTGATCCAACCCAATGGCTCTACTTTCTTTAGGGAGCAATAGAAAGAGATACAAAGAGATCACTCCAACCCGAGCAAGGGCCACTTCTCCCTCCTAGTCATTAAAGCAAGATTTCCAAAGACAACAATCAAAGCAGCCGCTCATTCATCAGCAGCAGCCATCGGTTAGACCGCACACAGGGGCCGAATACAAAGGTAGGAAGGACATCAAGCTGGCGTGTTTACACAATATGTCGGAGCCCTGAATGAGCCGAGGGAAACATGAAAGATGGCGCTCAATGTTAATACGCTGTTGCTGGCCATCGGTGTGATCAGAGTGGCATTCAGAGGTCCCCTCGAGTGGGTATTCTGCCTCGATGCTTTGCATGTGTGCTGTTCAACCACCTCTCATCTTTGTTTTGCCCAAACAGGAATCTCTGGAAATGTAATTATTGATTTTGCATGACAACCTCATCCTTCTTCTTCTCTGAGCTGTCTGAATGTCATGGACCTCCTCACTCGCCATCGTAATGACACCAACAGTATATGTTAAATGCAGATGACGTATGCAACAAATGATATGAATGCTGTGGTTAATTTCAAATTAATGTCAACTCATTACGGCGATCACAACGCCTTTGAATAACTAACTCACTTTAGCAACTTTAGATGGGTCTAATTAGTTATTAATGAGTTGCTTTTCCATGGGTGTCATGTATGTCCTTTGTATGTCCCTGGTGTTCAGTTTCACCTTGTGACGGCTACTCCTGTCTGTCGCTGCTATTTCCACGATACGTATGATTTTCTAGGCCCTTGTCCATCCCCTCATATATATTATAATAATTTTGCAGTTTCACAAATATCTATATGTTTAAAACTGCATAGTTACATGTATTGGCAGCACAACAGGCTGTCAACACAGCATCAACAGATTAGATTTTGTGTTCACTCTTTTTTTATTGTGTTATGGTTTCCTTGAACTCCTGAGTGAAATATGTGTCTCTGTAGCTGCTAAATGCTCCACAATATTGAACAGCTAGTCACTCGGTTGTCCGTCTGCTGTTTGCTCTGGCCAGTTTGATTTTTAGAGCGTATTTTTCTTTAAACAAGCTGCTTCTGAAAATGACTGCAGTGAGACTTTGCCAGTAAAGTTGAATAAAACCAAAACAATAAGTTTACTGATGCTGAAACACTTTATAGAGCTGGAGATGTGTGTTTAAACCCCTTTGCATCCAGATAATCATTGGATCCATTAGTAATAGTAATATTGATGAGATCAGCTTTACGTTGTAGAGATGAAGCCTCTTCTCTTCCTCATTGTTGTTTCATATGCACACATCCTTCACTGCCACTGTGCGTTGTATGCATGTGTGTGTGTGTGTGTGTGTGTGTGTGTGTGTGTGTGCCTAAGGACACAGGATCCTCCTGCCTGGCCCGTGACTGTGTCATCGCAGCGGAAAAATTATGCCAGACCTCAACAGCTGTTCATTCAGAAACGTACGGCCATCAACATTCCAGCTGGGAATACTTTGCCTCAGCTTTTTCTCTCATGGTCAACAGATGGAAGAATTTGGCATTGTGGTTAAAAAAAGTTACACCCTGAGCTTGTGTACTGGTACACATTGTTTTCCACTAGGCTATCCAATTTCTCTTCTTCCCATTCCTTGCTTTTTGTGGCTGGATATGTGTGTGTGTGTGTGTGTGTGTGTGTGTGTGTGTGTGTGTGTGTGTGTGTGTGTGTGTGTGTGTGTGTGTGTGTGTGTGTGGCGGTTGAGTCCTACATGACCCCTTGGCATTCCAGCAGAGTGGCACAAGTCACCATCAAGGCCGTATCGATTTCCCCCGGCCCGGGAATAGGCCTACAAGCAGTTGGAAACCTCCCTCCTGGAGAACTCGCACTTTAATGCTTGTCGTTTTCCAAATGCATGGAAAATAGTTGCAGTGTGACGAACCAACGCGACCAAAGGGGACATTGTCTTTGGGCCAAGTGGGTCATTCAGTGATGAGAGAAATGTGGCTGTTGACTAATGTGGCACAAGGGGCCGTGGCATAGGGTCACCTCGCTGGCTGGAGCCGGTGCTACTATTGTTGTACTGCTTGGTCCTGATAGGAGGCCCTGGTCACGATGCTGCAGACAGCTCATAATACCCCAGCTCTCTTTCGCGACTGTCCCCAGGTGTCAGGACCACTCAGTGACGGCAGTAATCCTGGTATTTTCCCTTCTGTGTTTATTTTTATGGCTGCTATAAAATGATACCGTTAAGTCCGTTGTTGGCCTTCAAACAAAGAGCACATTGTTTCCGTTCACATTTCTCTCATCAGAATTGAACTGCAGATGCGTTTGACAGTTTGTTGCTATGACAATGTTAATATGTCAGCGTGGCCTTAATTGTCTCTCAAGATTGAATAAAACAATCAATCTAATATCACGCTTCTCTGTTGGTTTGTCTCCTGTCTGTCTCTCAGTACCAGATTGGCCAGCTGTACATGATCAGTAAGCACAGTCATGAACAAAGTGAACGTGGGGAGGGGGTGGAGGTGGTCCAGAACGAGCCCTATGAGGACCCTGAGCACGGATCGGGCCAGTTCACCGAGAAACGAATCTACCTCAACAAGTGAGTGTCTCCCTCTTGCCATGTAGCGTATAACAATGTTCAATATTCATTTTTTAATAGTATTAACAATGTGTATGAATGTGGTTTAATACGACATTGATCCCAAAAAGAGACTGTCTTTGACTATCTAGCTCCAGAGAAATGTAAACTTTATATACTATGTTAAGATATATATATAATATATATACATATGTATATATATATATATATATATATATATATATATATATATATGTATAAAATATATAAATAAATAAATAATAAACAAATATATATATATATATATATGAATATATATATAATGTGTATATATAAATATATATGTAATGTACAGTAATAATAAGATATATATATAATATATATACATATGTATATATATATATATATATGTATAAAATATATAAATAAATAAATAATAAACAAATACATATATATGAATATATATAATGTGTATATATAAATATATATATAATGTATATATATATAATATATATAAATAAATAAATAATAAACAAAATATATATTTATATATATATATATAAACAAATATTTTATCTCACACTAATCCTCAGTATTCTATTACAGGTGTGTGTTTGTGAGGCAGCGGCTGAAATGTTAAGACAGATTCGCTATTGCTTAGATATCTTAAGATGTGTTCCTGTTATCTTATTTAAATAAATAGCTCAGTATGAATCGTTACATTTATGACTTCCTTATCTTGTAAAATGCAAATGTTACGTATTATAAGGCTTTGCAAGCTGCACTAAGCATTGCTGTTGTGTTTCAGGAATAAGCTTATTCCCTCCAAGCCTATTTTCCTTTGTTCATCTCGATAAGCGTGAAATTGATTATTTCCTTTTCTGTTATGTAGATTGCAATTTAATTCTCCATGTGTGGTCTGAAGTGTGGTCTCTTCCTTCTCATTTGTGAATTTGCTGTGAATGTGACTCCTCATCACACACCTGCATCAATTTAGCTGAACAGTATTACAGCATGCAGTAAAAAATATAGTACCGTATTTTCTGCACTATAGGGCGCACTGGATTATAATGACTGTCAATGAATGGTCTATTTTCAATCTTTTTTCATATATAAAGCGCACCCGACTATAAGGCGCATTAAGCGAAACAAAACAGTCAGTCAGTCAAACTTTATTAAACGTGTTCACAATAACTCTCAACATTGTTCAAACGTTAATGAGCGTATTCACAATAACTCAACCTTGTTCAGTTGTAACACGTAAAACAGTCGGATACGCTAAATCAGACGTTAGCGTAACTCTGTGGTCTTCTTTCCTTTACAGGTCATCTTCTTGCTTCCTCCACTTCCGTACCATTGATTCATTAATGTTGAATCCTCTGTCAGCGGCTCTATTCTCATGTTCTGCTGCGTGAGCCTTGAGTTTGAAGTCCGCGTCGTAAGCGTGTCTCT
>NC_046973.1:21756920-21761920 GCF_009769545.1 Cyclopterus lumpus
TTCAAATAGGTTTGTCTTCATGTCTCTCTACTCTCCACCAGCTGGTGGAGGCTTTTGGTGTTCAGTGAAATATCATCATTACTATTTGGTAGAGATATATTTCTGTTCCTCCCGGGGTGAATTGTAGTAATATAATGATGATTGGGGGTGACTGTGGGTGTTGGGGGTGACTGTGGGTCAGTGGTTAGTAGGTCCGTCTTTCAATCAGGGGGTTTGCGGTTCAATCCCCGCCCTAGTTGATGTGTCCTTGAGCAAGACACTTCACCCTGAGTTGTTCCCTGTAGCTGTGTCTACAGTGTATGAATGTAATATGGTTGTAAGTCGCTTTGGATAAAAGCATCAGCTAAATGACATGTAATGTAATGATGATGATTTGACTTAATCTAATATGATAATCTGACTTCAACTAGCACCATCATTCGGTCAACATTTAAATGAGTGTAATACTTAGGGCCAATACTTGTGTGTGTACTTTATGATATTCATTAAATAATTCATCGTAGTCAGCTATCTGTCTTATCTGAAAAATACAAATCAGTTATTCATACGCAGCCCTGGTAACCTGACCCTTACACAAAACCATCTAAAGGCCCGTCATTCCGCTCTTCTTTTGAAAAAGGAAATAAAATAAAATGACCACCAGGTTCTGTGCTTGGACCAATTTTATTTACCTTATATATGCTTCCTTTGGGCAATATTATCAGGAAACGCTGCATAAACTTTCATTGCTATGCAGACGATACTCAATTATATCTATGGATCAAACCAGAGGAGACCAACCAGCTCGCTAAACTTCAAGACTGTCTTAAAGACATAAAAACATGGATGACCTGCAACTTCCTGATGTTAAACTCAGACAAAACTGAAGTTATTTTACTGGGCCCTGAACACATCAGAGATCAATTATCTGGTGATGTGGTTTCTGTAGATGGCATTTCCCTGGCATCCAACACCACTGTAAAGAATCTCTAGTTATCTTTGACGTTAAGCAAATCTCAAGGATTGCATTTTTTCATCTATGTAACATTTCAAAAATCAGGCACATCTTGTCTCAAAAAGATGCAGAAAAGCTGGTTCACGCGTTTGTTACTTCCAGACTAGATTACTGTAACTCCTTATTATCAGGCTGCTCTAATAAGTCTCTTAAATCCCTCCAGTTGATCCAGAATGCTGCAGCTCGTGTACTCACAAAAACTAAGAAAAGAGATCACATGACCTGTATTAGCTGCGCTGCACTGGCTCCCTGTAAAATCAAGAATCACATTTAAAATTCTTCTCCTCACCTACAAAGCCTTGATTGGTGATGCACCATCATATCTTAAGGAGCTTGTAGTACCATATTGCCCCACTAGAGAGCTGCGCTCACTAAATGCGGGGCTACTTGTGGTTCCTAGAGTCCTAAAAAGTAGGATGGGAGCCAGAGCCTTCAGTTATCAAGCTCCTCTTTTATGGAACCAGCTTCCACTTTCAGTCCTGGAGGCAGACACAGTCACCTCATTCAAGAATAGACTTAAGACTTCACGTCTCATAGGGTCCATTGGACCTGGAGGTGTCTGATGCTGGTGAACCGGCCTCCCGCGTTGGCCTTGCTGATGCCCCGCCCCCCCTCCTCTCTACCTCCTTCTGTTTCATGGAAATAAACTGAATTGAAAAATTGAATTGAATTCTTTTAATGAAGAAATACTCTCCAGTTCTAATGTAACTGATGCTTTTCGACGCTAACCTCTTAAGGAGCCGCCATTGTTCAAAACAAAGGGTCGTCAAAGGGATTTTCATGCAAATGTGATCCCGCGATCCTCGTGTGATCTCTTGACATCGCCAGAACTCAGCTGTCGTGCAAGGTAACGGCCCCGGCTCTGTCAGTGACAAACAAACAACTATTACAGCCAATCGGCAACAGGGAACAGTTCGTGCTTGACCTTTGTGCAAAGTACACGCTCACAGCACATCTTACCACATCGAACCTCTTCATGAGTCCACGGAAATGGTGCATTCTGTATTATGAGATTAAAACTCAATATGGTATTGTAGACCAACCACAAAGATAGCAGCACACTTGGGATTTTTTCCATTGGATTATTGCAGTGAATAAATTCTGTGGTAAAAACACATTTTGATACTTACACATTTTGCTCAAACGATAATCTTCACAAATGAACTCCACCTTTTGTGATTCTTGAAGCGTGAATGCAATAAAAAGCTAATGTTCGGCTATAGACAAACAAACAGGATGGTGTGAGTTTACACACCGAGGCTGAAAAGAGCAGACAGTCAGAGTCTCATTTAGCTCCTTTCAGGCATGTAACCAAAAACCCATTGACTCGGAGTCAAAGGAACAGGAAGTGCAAACATGCTCCTTTGCAGGTGTTCGGCTCATTCCTGCTGCACTCTATAGCTCATTCTTCCCTCATCCCTCCGGCTGTCTTTGTCCTGCTGTGGCACACATAAACACGCATTCACACACACACACACACACACACACACACACACACACACACACACACACACACCAGCTTGTACATCAGCAGCTTATGTAAGCAGTGTTCTTTGGTTGTATAATAATAGGAAGTGTTAAGTTTTAATCTAATCTTCAAGAGCTGAAGAACGGCAGTCAATACCAGAGGCAATAAAGAGGGGGGGGGGAGTGTGTGCGTGTGGGGGGGGGGAGGGGGGTGTGAGTGTGTGTGTGTGTGTGTGTGTGTGTGAGTGTGTCTGTGTGTGTGTGTGTGTACAGTGATAGAGTAATCACTAATGCTCAGCTGGTTGTGGCGACACAACACAGACTCAGAGACACACAATTAGTCTCACATCTCATGCTGTGTGATGCGATCAGGTCCAAACATAAACTATGTAATTATCATCTGTTCGTATCAATTTCTCACTGTCTTGTCTTCTCTTTCCCCTCCAGTGCTCCTTCCTGCCCAAGTTTTCCATCCACATAGAGACCAAATATGAGGACAACAAAGGGAGCAATGATAGTGTGAGTATGTGTGTGGGCAGCGTATTGTGTACATCTGACGACTTTTCAACACAATCTCCTGTCTTGTACCTTTGCCAGTCGCCTGTTGCACAACTGTCCGTCTATTTCATTCTTCCCATATTTTCACCGATCTTCTTGCTTCAAAGCCTCCAAATCTGAGCTGGTGAATTCTCCTTGTCAGATTGGTGATGGCATTATTGTGCAATCATTTCATTGTGAGATTTTGCTGACAATTTTGTTTTATTAAGTGAAGGATGCAAAGAGGTTTCGCACTCCGTATACTACGTTCTCGGTCCTGGAGATAGTTTCTACTCAGTATGATCCAGCTTTTCTGAACATTTCTGTGACTAAAAATATGAAGTTATGAGAGTTAGCTGCAGGTCAGTCAGAACATCAATAGTTAAACATAAATAAATCATAAACAATCCACTACCTGCTACGGTTCTAAACCTACTCAACAGCTAAAAGTCAAAGACATCACAGCACCATTTAATCGTTTCAGTTTAATATAATAAATGCTATTGGCTTGAACGTGTAGGTGCAGCTCAATTACATATTAATAAATCATAACAATAATAATGTTGGGTCTTAACCATGGTTAAAAGCACATAGCTTGATCTCCACCTCTCCTTCAGCTCCACTGAACACATTGGTGGCAGTAGGTCTGAAGGTTATGCAATACTGCCTCAATCCAAACTGTGGCTAAAACCAAAGGCCGCAGCTCCACCTAGTGGTGGTTCATGGGAGATGCAAACCCAGTATGGTTCCTACGACGGTCCTGATTTCACTTTTTGAAGCTGACCTTTATGAGTGGAGGTGTTTTTCAAAGTGTTTGCTCCTTCCTCTCTCAGTTTGCACACTGCCTTCACCATTAGTGCAGTCTGTCTTCTTCTCCCTCATTCTTCTCCCTGGTCTCTTTTAATTACAGTACATTACATTACATTACATTACATTTCATGTCATTTAGCTGACGCTTTTATCCAAAGTGACTTACAATAAGTGCATTAAACCGTGAGTCCAAACTCAGAACAACAAGAATCAAGCAAGTACAATTTCTTCAATAAAGTCAAACTACAAAGTACTATCCGTAAGTGCCATTAAGTGCTACTAAAGTGCTATCGGTAAGGGACATTTAAGTGCTACTACGGCATTTAAGTGGTACCTATTCAAGGTATAGTCGAAAGAGATGTGTTTTTAGTTTGCGCCGGAAGATGTAGAGACTTTCTGCTGTCCTGATGTCAATGGGGAGCTCGTTCCACCAATGAGGAGCCAGCACAGCAAACAGTCGTGATTTAGCTCGAAGTGAAGGAGCTACAAGCTGATTGGCAGAAGCCGAGCGAAGTGAACGGGCTGGGGTGTGAGGTTAGACCATGTCCTGGGTGTGAAGTTAGACCATGTCCTGGATGTGAGGTTAGACCATGTCCTGGATGTGAGGTTAGACCATGTCCTGGGTGTGAGGTTAGACCATGTCCTGGTGTGAGGTTAGACCATGTCCTGGGTGTGAGGTTAGACCATGTCCTGGGTGTGAAGTTAGACCATGTCCTGGATGTGAGGTTAGACCATGTCCTGGATGTGAGGTTAGACCATGTCCTGGTGTGAGGTTAGACCATGTCCTGGGTGTGAGGTTAGACCATGTCCTGGATGTGAGGTTAGACCATGTCCTGGATGTGAGGTTAGACCATGTCCTGGGTGTGAGGTTAGACCATGTCCTGGATGTGAGGTTAGACCATGTCCTGGATGTGAGGTTAGACCATGTCCTGGGTGTGAGGTTAGACCATGTCCTGGATGTGAGGTTAGACCATGTCCTGGATGTGAGGTTAGACCATGTCCTGGATGTGAGGTTAGACCATGTCCTGGATGTGAGGTTAGACCATGTCCTGGGTGTGAGGTTAGACCATGTCCTGGATGTGAGGTTAGACCATGTCCTGGATGTGAGGTTAGACCATGTCCTGGATGTGAGGTTAGACCATGTCCTGGGTGTGAGGTTAGACCATGTCCTGGATGTGAGGTTAGACCATGT
>NC_046973.1:21766920-21814420 GCF_009769545.1 Cyclopterus lumpus
TAAAACTGATGACAGATAATACAAATATGTCTTTTAAGGGTCCAGCAAGGCCATTTGTACATTGTACAGCATCTTTGAGTACACTGAAAAGCACTAACAAATGTTGATGTGTTGCCTTGTGATACCAGAAACTGAGCGGTTTACCCATGTGTTTCATAGCATAACATTATTTTACCCACTATGCCCACTACAGTATTCTCTTGTTGTTGGCTTTAAACATTTAAAAAGATGACAATCTCCCTGAATGGATAGAGAACTCGAAAACATGGTGTGTTTCACATTTAATCCAACAAAGATTTTTATATTACAGTACATTGATGTCAGAAATCCAGTGACTGTAATGGTCAAACTAGATACTTCAAGCTTACACTTTTAGCCTTACATTGTTGAACTGCTTTCTGATGCTGACTCTATATTCATATCTGAATCATAGTGTGTTGGGGTATTGTTAAGTGTTTTGTATTTTATGACAGTGAAGCATCCTCTAAATTAATGAGGTTGTCTAATGTGATTTGAGTTTTTCATTTTTATTGAAAGGTTCACAGTTTTCGACCGCGTACTCTCTATTCATCTCCACAGTTTCATGATTCATTATTTCACGCCTCCTCTGAGCCATATTTATTGAATTTGCTTTCAAAGCACTGTGAGACAGGCGACCTATCATAAGTGTCTATTACTGTCAGTATTTATTGTCCTGCTTTTCTCTCGTTACTTGACATAGAACTGTGAAGCAATAATTGGACTGTTAGTAAAGTATAACCATAGCCAACATCCATTTCATTTCCAGAGCGGTTGACTTCTATGTTAATCATAAGACTCTGGACAATCCCTCTTTTGAAGTGTGTAATCCGTCCCCACAGACATGACCATGGAGGAAGTCAGAGAGTACGAGCGTGCCACACAAGAAGCCACCAACCTGAAGATCGGCACCTTCCCCCCTGCCATCTCCATCTCAGAGACCCCCCTGCCATCCAGCGCCCGCAGTGGCCCCAGCAGCGCTCCGACCACTCCGCTCTCCACCGAAGCCCCAGAGTTCCTGTCGGTGCCGAAGGAGCGCCCCAGGAAGAAGTCCGCTCCGGAGACCTTGACCCTGCCGGATCCGGGCCGGAGGGATTCGCTCTTCAAGCTGCCCAGCTTCTTCTCCTGGAACTCCAGTCCGCAGCCGGAATGAGAGCAGGGCCTTCGACCTGTGGATCAGTGGAGGATGCCTGCCCAGCACATCCCGCAATGCCCCCTCAGCCAGCTGAAGTGAAGGAGACTTTTCACTGTCCTGGTGATCCAAGCCCCCTCAGCAGACTCGCCGGTGTTCAGACAGGCCGCCCGATCTCCATAAAGTCCTGTGAGGTGTAACGGTATAGTGCGTCCTATTGAGAGTCTAACAGAAGCAGCTGGAGGCCCCTCATCCTTCTTTCAGACCGACCGCATCATGCATCAGACGCGATTAGTCAGATTGAGTGTAGTGTACATTCCTGAAAATGATTTCATCCCACAGATTCTCACCTTGCTTTTCTGTGTTCACGAGGTATGTTGAGGTGCACATCATCTTTGTTTGGCCACTAGCTTTGTTAACTGGACCTAGTGGTTTGATCTATTTATGTGGCTAGGACTTCACGACAGAGTATCAGTTGAGTATTATGGTTTTCACAGTCGGGTGTAAGGTGATTGTGTATTCTTGTATATATTGTATGATCTATATCTAACCGGTGAATTGGAATTATTTAAAAAAGAATATCATATCCCGTGATGATGCTGCTATGAAATTGTATTTCTTCTCTAAGTGTTTATTATAGTGAGTCTGTAAATGACTTATGTAATTGCATGATTTTAACTGCAGGGCTGAATATGAAATGTTCTGTTTTCTTTATTAGCTTGGTCTCACACTTGATGTCGTGTTTTTGCAGACCGGTCATGTGGTTTGCATGTTGTTTTGCTTCTTTATTCATTTCAACTGTATTCATATTTTTTGTCATACTGTTGATGGGTTTTGTATCGAGTACATTTAATTAAAACTGAAACCTGATACATCCATAATTGTGTCTCCTTGTTCCCTTGATTCCTCGGCTTCTCATTACAACAATAAATCCTCAGACATGCTTTCATGCAAACAGACAAATTACTTGGGCCACCAGTGTGGTTTATTTATTGAAGTGTGGTTTGATGTATGTAAGAAAATCATATTTATATGTCAGAACACAAAAGCAACATTAGGATCTAATCATTTTCTAGAGCACAGCTCCACAAGGCATTGAGGAAGCGTATTGCAATAAGCAATCTGGACGCATGTCTCCTGGAACATTAAGCATTTTGGATTCATAAACTAACAACACTATCTCCACCTGGACTGAAGGAGCTCAACTTAAATGTTTCAAACTGTTATTTAGTTTAGATATATGATGCTGACTTGATCCTATGGGATGCCCTGTCCTTTAAAAAGGTATGAAACATTCTGGATCCTGATGACGACACATGTTGAGACATTGGACTTAAATTAAATGAAATTAAATGAAATGAACAAGCTAAATGAGGGCATCATTTAAATCCTGTGTGAGTCGGACTCAAAGCCACACCTATGGGTTCTTCTAATACTACCGTAGAGTTGCTGCACAGATAAAAACACACTGCTGCCGGTGTTTTGCAAACATTCATGTATCCTCTTTTATTTAGAAAATAATGAGCTGAATGTGTTGGATAGGTATGTAGGCACAGACACTTTTAAGAGTTTAACTTTGAACAAACTAAACTCTTAATAAGCAGCTTATTTTTCCTACAGTCAACAGGATGCCGTACAAAATAAAATAAATATTACATATTTTTGTCACAACACATTCAACCAATGCACATGTTGGTGAATACTCATCTTCCAGTTGAATAAATAAATGTCAAGAAAATGTGAGTCAACATTGGCAAAGTTAGGAATAGGTCAGAGCATAAAATGTGCAAAGTTCAGTTTGATCAGAAGCAAGAATCTATACCTTTTTAGAAAACCCCATAATATTAAATACATACAACAAAAAATCCCTGCTTATAGAACACAACGACAGTACAAAAACAAGTAAAATGAGGTTATGTTCTTTCATCCTTACAGCAAAGACCTCCACCTAATCGACCCAGTTGATAAAAAGTGTTAAGTGCAAGAAAAGAAGAAGGGTCTATTTCTGATGTGCGTGATTGTGCCTTTGTTACTTTTCTTCCATTCACTATCTTTCCACTCGATCTTTGGAGAGCCCATTTGTTCTCCGTCTCTCCTTGAGGTTACGCATGCCATTGAGGAACACCTCATACCAAAAAAAAGGTGAAGCCTGTTGACAATGCAGCCTTCACAAGGCTGGCCGAGAGACCTTTGAAGAAGCCTCGGACGCCCTCCTCTTTGGCTATTTGAACCATGCAGTCCACCAGGCCTCGATAGCTCCGCACCTGCACATCAGAACCGGTTCAGAATACGTACATGGGAAGTAGATGTGATCCGGGTATGTGAAACATGCTGTCGAGGAGCTTACCTGTCCAAACTGAACTCTGGCTGCCTCAAAGCCCCCCACCTGCAGCCTCTTCTTGAAGAGGTCAAACGGGTATGTGATTGTTTTGCTGATCATTCCAGCTCCACTGCCACAGACCAGGCTTTTCAGGTGCCCTTAAAGTGTGTGTCATAGGAAGGCAGAGATGAAACGTCAAGCTGGGACTATTTCACATGATGTATGTGGTGTTACAGATGCCACCATCTCCACTGACCTCCTAAGTTTCCAGTTTCTTTGGGTGCTGGAGGCAACAGTTTCTTAAAGACATTGTAGAAGTAGAACTGCAGCCCAGCGTAAGGAAACACCGCCACCAGCGTTGGACACAGGCCGCGGTAGAAGCTCAGCACGCCCTCTGAGCGGCACATTGTGGACACGGCATGACGCATGTTCCTGTACACCTGAGAAGAAGGAAGAAGCGTTACACAGGGTTTGAGGTTCAGTAAGTTAAAGATCAGCCAAAGTTAGCACATTTTAGCCCGGTTTTCTTTCAGTATTTCCCAACAGTAATAACAATAGATCCTTATGAATTATTAAATCAATTAAATGGGACATTGCAAAATAAAATGGAAAGATGGATTAAACAATTACAACATGATGAGTTTATTAAATTCAATATTTGTACATGGCTATTATGAATTAATGAGCCGGCTACTGTAGCTAGCAGGCAAGACTTTTGTTAATTAAACTTTTTTAAATAAACAAAGCTAAATTCACAGTGTCTTGGATTTCAGTACAAACAGGGGATGTCCAATAAAATTCAAATTTTAAACTTTTCAAATGAATTTAAAACAAACTAAGAGAATTCTTGACTCCTATCAACGTCTTTCCACCTTGGTTTCTCCCTGAGCTGCAAAGCGTGTCCGCAGTGTGTCCAGAGGCTGGCAGACCACAGTCGCCGAGCACGCAGCCAAGCCGCCACATACGAAGTGAACTCCTGCTGTCTGGCCGTCGTACAGCGTTGACTTGTGGACCGCCTCCGTCAGACACTCAAAAGTGGCAAACTGCAAAGCACGCGTACACGGTTATTTAAAACACATAAATACAGGTTATCGGGCTATCGGGCTGGTTTGAAAAGGTCTCCGGCGCTACCTGGACAGCCCCAAAGCAGATGGAGAGGAGCTGTGCAGGGATGTGGCCTTTCCAGAAAGCAGAGAGGCCCTCCTCTGAATAAATGCACCGGGATGCCTGAAATAAGCCCCGGTACTTTCCCTCGGGCCTCCGTGAAGACACACGCTCAATCTGCAGCTGTGGGGGAAAAGAAATATGGATAAACATACAGGAAGCAAACAGCACTATTACCCACTGGCTGAAACATGGGGCGAAGAGGGTGAAGAGTCAAGCAAACAACTGATGATACCGATGTACTTTTAATCTACGTTATCACTTTGTACACTTTAATATACATATATGAATATAAAGTATACTTTACAGCTTGAAAGGTGAAAATATTGATAAATCGTTATGGTATTTTTCTTTGATTTAAATATCTTAAAAATATGCACTGAGCTTTATTTTGCCAGCGCCTCATTGCGGCCGTGACCCCTGACCCCAACACACAGTAAGTAGTCTCACACATCATTACCTGAAATCGGATTTTAAGCACATCAAGGGGGCTGATGAGCACCCGGGTGACCATGCCAGCTGCTGACCCAGACAGGGCGGCCTCCTCTGGGGAGTGGGCTGCACCCTGAGCCCCGGGGTCATAGCCCACCATGGCTCCACCGGTCCGATTCTTGTTAACACTGCAGAAAGAAATGATGAAATAATCTATTAGTGGATTATGACGTTGGCAAACTCAGGGTGGAAAACTAATTGTGTGAGCCATGGAATTACCCTGAAATATGTTTGGTGAAAATGATATTATTATAGTATTAGCAACCAAATGTACTTGTACAATGCAGAATGGACCTTCCAGAGGACATACAGCTCTTCATTGAGCATCACACAGACAGGTGTTCAGAATTATTCAAAACTTTCTTTTATTGACTTTCAGACTGGCGTTTGGAAATGAAAAGCAGTATTCTGGATTCGTCTTGAATTAATGTGGGATGTCTTGTAAACCCACAAGTCGTATGCATAGCACACCATTGACGACATCATTCATTCATATCTGCAGAAGTGTGTATTTCATCTTCCTCGATGGGCATTTTAGAAGCCTAAAATATACTTAAAACATAATAGTAATACTAGCAACCCGCAGTATTATAATGATATTCCATATAAAGTAATGTAACTAAACATGTAGAGGACATGCAGTGGGACCTTGGGGCTAGCTAAGCTAAGCTAACAACAACAACAGCTGGTGCCTTTGAGCTGCAGCAGTGACTCAGTAAAACAGACACTTACCTTAAAGTTAAAGTCCTTCATGAATAAACTACAGTCCAGTCCAGAAATAATAGGACAAGACAGGTTTCTAGTCACGATGCACTAAACGTCACAATTTGCGAGCATCACTTCCGGGTGAGACCCTTACTCCACCTCTCAAAGCAGAAATATCGCGACAAGATGAAGCACTGCCTCGCTGCAACGCACCAGAAATAACGCGACCATCGCGAACATAGCTTAACATATTTGGTAACAAATGTGTTAAGCTATGCTTTTAGTTTAAATGTAGATGACGTGATTTTTACGACATATGTAAAGGCTAAATGCTCATTAAAAGATGAGGGTTATGGATCAATACAACAGTAGTGTAGCGTGCACAGTGTGACGTGACGACATCTGACACAACAACGCAACTGTTCCCCATCCAGCCACAGAGATAACACGAGACAACGCCTCATTTCATGAATCTTCATAAATGTATTTGAAGTAATTCGATTCAATTAATTTATTCTAATTAAATTGATGTATTTTGTCTTCAATTCTTTTTTTTGCAACTTCCTGTAATTTAATTGCATTATTGTAAAACGTGTTTATTAATTTAACGTCATTATTCATGATTATATATGGCATGATGTTACACACTCCAGTAAAGTAGATGTGTCAATTCGCCAATAAACAGAAAAGAAGAAGAAGAAGAAGAAGAAGAAGAAGAAGAAGAAGAAGAAGAAGAAGAAGAAGAAGAAGAAGAAGAAGAAGAAGATGTATTGGATTACCTAGAGCCGTTTTCTGAGAGTCACGTAATCTCCGTCACGCTCATCTCTATTTACGGCTCTGGAATTACCCAAATAGCATGTGTGATGATAACATTAAACAATAAAAGATTAAAATGTGTCAGAAGTGTAGAGAAGCGCTGTGACTGAGAATAGGGACTTTACGCAGATGACGTTATTGTTGAAGAGAGGCAGGGACTTCTCTTGCCGTGACACTTGATCTTTGAAAGGCTGCTGACATCCACCCAAGTGGGATGACCAGTTTAGGTGTAAACAAGTGGAGTAAACTGGAGGTTGTTTTTCGCATATTCTTTTTGAATGTAAGTAACTGGCTTTTCGGTTGACTCGTTATGCTCTTTATTAGCTAACGGCGGTTGGAACGTAACGAATGAAGGTTCGATACTAAACCTGACGCTAACTCGTCTCAACGTCAACAACGTTAACGTGAGGCTTCTGATGACGTTACGCTGCACGGTGGACGCCGGTTAGTGAACAGTGTGTTGACCTGCAGCGGAACTGTTTCACGGTGCATTTGCCCGGTTCTACCTAAAGAACGTTCACGTTACACACGTGACGTGTCGCCGACGTCACGTCACGTGTGCTTAATGGTATAGATACCTCCCAATGTAAAGGCCTACTGTATTTGGGGTACTGGGTGACCTCTTGGGTGACCCCGCTGTGTAATCCCTCAGTGAATGAGCCAGTTTGATGACTACAGGATTGTGAGCTTATTGTTGCCACAGATTGTTCTGCTGTCTGTAACGTTGATGTATTGTGTGCGCTGGCTTGAAGCAGACCAAAGTGTCTGAAACACCCTCACTGTGTGGTTTCATGTGCTGGCTTGAAGCAGACCAAAGTGTCTGAAACACCCTCACTGTGTGGTTTCATGTGCTGGCTTGAAGCAGACCAAAGTGTCTGAAACACCCTCACTGTGTGGTTTCATGTGCTGGCTTGAAGCAGACCAAAGTGTCTGAAACACCCTCACTGTGTGGTTTCATGTGCTGGCTTGAAGCAGACCAAAGTGTCTGAAACACCCTCACTGTGTGGTTTCATGCGCTGTCTGAAACACCCTCACTGTGTGGTTCATGTGCTGGCTTGATGGCAGACCAAAGTGTCTGAAACACCCTCACTGTGTGGTTTCATGTGCTGGCTTGAAGCAGACCAAAGTGTCTGAAACACCCTCACTGTGTGGTTTCATGCTGCTGGCTTGGATGCAGACCAAAGTGTCTGAAACACCCTCACTGTGTGGTTTCATGTGCTGGCTTGAAGGCAGACCAAAGTGTCTGAAACACCCTCACTGTGTGGTTTCATGTGCTGGCTTGAAGCAGACCAAAGCTGTCTGAAAACACCCTCACTGTGTGGTTTCATGCGCTGGCTTGAAGCAGACCAAAGTGTCTGAAACACCCTCACTGTGTGGTTTCATGTGCTGGCTTGAAGCAGACCAAAGTGTCTGAAACACCCTCACTGTGTGGTTACATAGTGCTGGCTTGAAGCAGACCAAAGTGTCTGAAACACCCCTTCACCATGTGTGGCTTCATGTGCCTGTGCTTGAAGCAGACCGAAAGTGTCTGAAACACCCTCACTGTGTGGTTCATGTGCTGGCTTGAAGCAGACCAAAGTGTCTGAAACACCCTCACTGTGTGGTTTCATGTGCTGGCTTGAAGCAGACCAAAGTGTCTGAAACACCCTCACTGTGTGGTTTCATGTGCTGGCTTGAAGCAGACCAACGTGTCTGAAACACCCTCACTGTGTGGTTTCATGTGCTGGCTTGAAGCAGACCAAAGTGTCTGAAACACCCTCACTGTGTGGTTTCATTTCGTTTTAACACACCAGTTCCATTTCAAACCCTCAAATGCAGTACAAAGTATTGTCTGATCTTTACAGTGTCACCGCTCTCGGGTGTGATTTGGGTGCTACCGTCTGTGATGGAAAACACTACTGATGACTATAAGATCCAGTCATTCGACCTGGACACGCAGATGTTGCTGAAGACAGCCTTGAAAGGTGAGCATGTTACTTTCTTTTAATTACTGACTTTGTTAGAATTTCAGCATTGGGCCAACGTGGCAAACGACTTTCATCCTTTTCAATAGGTTTCCTGCACTCGGCATCCTCTGTGCGAATGTTTAGCATTTGTGTAAATGCAGGTTTGGTTTCTTTCAGATCCAAGTTCAGTGAACCTGGTGAAGGTATCCAATATCATCGTGGATCAGTCTTTAAAGGACCAGGTTTTCAGCAAAGAGGCCGGACGTATCTGCTACACCATCGTGCAGGTCCATACTGTTTTTGTTACTTCATTTACCTCAACACAGTTTGATGGGCCGGCTGTCCATTAAACAGTATTTGTTGTCCACGTTCGTTTCTTTGATCAAGACACTGAGACAGAGGGATTGAAGAAACCAGAGCAGAACTTAAACATCTAATTAAGTCTGTTAACCAAATTCCTAATCCTCTTCCCTTTGTAATGCCTAACTGGTAGTTTACACTCGAGCAACAGGAGGCCCTTAAGCCAGCTTACCTACAGGTACATCGCTCTGTTTCCTGACTTTTTGACCATACTCCACCTTCTATCTCGGTCACCTGGTGCAGGCTGAGGCCAAGCAGAGCAATGGAAGTGTGTTCAGGAGGAACATGTTGAACCGCCTCCAGCAGGAGTTCAAGAACCGCGAGGAGATGAGGGGCCGCTCGCTGCAGGAGTGGGTGTGCTACGTCACGTTCATCTGTAACGTCTTCGACTACCTCAAAGTAAGTTACTGTCGCTTCCCCTTAAGATATGTTTCAACTCAATCATGTAACATGTTGTCTTCCTCAATAATACAGAAAACGACTCTGGATCAAAGCGTCTGTCAAATGTCTTTTAGCTGTCAGCGTGTGATGTCTTTGTTCTTGTGTTCAGATGTAAAACACTTCCCTTGTTGCTGCAACATCTTGATCCTATTGTTTGTAGGTGTGGTAAAGTACGTGTTCAATATATCAGTGGTGTGGCCCCAGTTCACTTTCACAGTCACGCAGGTTTCATCCTTGATAATGGCCATTGTTGTTCACCACAGGTCAACTCTCTTAAGGGTGAGTCAGTGTTCACTTTGGTGGGAAGGGAAGTTAAATGACCGCTGGATCTATGGTTTTAGTCTTTTTACTTTTGATGACGGTCAGCTGCTGTAAGCAGTATCTATGTGTGTCTTGACATGTAGGTGAACAACATGCCGATGGTGGCGCTGGTCCATCCTGTGTATGACTGTCTGGTCAGGCTGGCCCAACCAGATGCTCTAATGAAAGAAGAGGAGGTGAGAAAGAATGTGTAGTTATTTTTTCTTCTGCTATATTCCGTTTATTAGTCTAGATGTAAAAACAACAAAAAACTGTATTTTTAAAAGATAGAAATCCTGCATGTGCTGTAATAGTTTGTCACACCCCTCCCAGATATTTGGAGGCTGTCCTGGTCAACCTCATCAGGCTGGCATGGGAAGGTCGTTAGCTTGATTAGGCTCACCTGGGTCCTAGAGCTATGCATGCTGGCCTCGCTCCTCATTACATGGTTGACATCCACCCTGCCTCGTCGTTGTTGTTGTTGTTGTTGTTGTTTGTTTTTTCACCTTCAAAACCTCCACATGTCACACATCCATGCATTGTTGATATTGCTGTTGAGTGATCTACACATTCCATTGTTCATTTGAATTAACCGTATTAAGTATAAGCTTGCATGGTGTCCTTGTCACATTCCCTGAGCCAGTTCATGACGACGGGTTAAATGTAGCCAAAAGCTAACCACGACTTTGTTAAAGGGAATAGGTCAAAAGATATTTACTTTACTTTCATCAAGTAAAGTAAATGTTAGAGACTCTAGAATGTTATTGGTCCGCTGCGTTGGCAGTAAATGTTATCTAACTAACGGGAATGGCACCGCCCGGTGTCTAGGAGGCTGTGCTGGCCGACATGGGAGGGTCGTTAGCTTCATATTATTATGATATTATATTCACTCTGTCTCGGTGTCTTTTGGTTTTGCGCCTTCATCGCACGCTGATTCCATTCCATTGTTACGTTGAGTTCTCCTTAGTAACATGCTTTGTGTTGGTTTTAAGGTTGGACTCCCTTCTTGTCACATTCCCAGAGCAAGTTTGTGACATTGTGCCACAAATATTTAGGAGCCATTCTGATGTCTTATGACATTTCTTGGGTCACGGGCAGTGGTAGCAATATCACTCATGTCTAACTTTGAGGAATCATTTAAAGTAAGGTGCAGAACGCTGTGACCTGCACAACTCTTCTCTTTTTTATCTTCTCTTCTAGCTTTTATTCACACACGTTTTGGACTGTCTGAGGCCATTTTCAGCCCTTTCTTTAAAAAATACTTCATAAGATCACATTGCTCTAAATGGATACAAATATTCAAGAGCAATATGAATGACTGACTGTAAATACAAAACATGTAATATAATTCAGGTTGTTTTAATGTCAAATATTAGACGACATGCATTTAAAGAAACCAAACTTGACCAGGGCGTCTGTATTTACACACAAGTCACTGACATCCCCTCCACCTCCCTCTGCAGGTGGACTGCCTGGTGCTGCAGCTGCATCGCATCGGGGAGCAGCTGGAGAAGGTGAACAGCCCGCGGATGGACGAGCTCTTCTTCCTGCTGCGGGACGGCTTCCTGCTCCAGGAGGGCCTTTCCTCGATGGCACGTCTGCTGCTGCTGGAGATCCTGGAGTTCAGGGCCGGAGGCTGGTTGCTCAGCGGCACGGCCCACAAGTACTACTACAGTGAAATCGCTGACTAGGATTGTTGCTGAGTTGCTTTTTCTGCAGTTGTGTTAGCCAAACTTCATGGGTCTTGGATACCTCTCCTTAGTCTCCTCTGATTATACAACCAGCAAATGTCTGAAGGACATCAACATCCTCCAGGAAAACCGTGGAGGGTTTTGAGAAGATGGCGGTTCAAAAACTGTTAGAAAACCTTTTGATTTGACTGGATTGTTCCCACCGCTGGATCGTGTGACCCAGACATGGTGCCGTGGATGTGGAATGTGCAATAGTTCACAAGGCGTTGAAGTTCACGACGTTTAGCCACATGCGGTTTGAAAGAAGCTGAAGATATTTTTATTTTTTCGATCTTGCAGGCATTCCGGTTTCTAAGAAGCATTTCAAAGTCCAACTTATTTTTTACCAAATCCAAAGGACTTGGAACAGACATTCCAGTAAGATACAAGCTGATTTGGTTACTGTGACCACATTTAATTGAAATCAATATTTTAATAATTTAGTTGACCATTTTTGGGGTGTGGAATTGACCTTTTTACAAAAGGTTTGAATTGCTGTTTCGAAGAATGTTCTGCCTCATTTGTCCTGTATGGTTACTGCTGTATTATGAGGCTATTTTAATTACATTTTCATTTTAATTGATGCGTCTTCAGTCAGGGACCTTCTTTTATTTCAATTCTTTGTTACAGCTCAACTAATGCATGAAAGACCAAGAGAGTAGTTAGTTAATATTCTACCTTGTTTCTGCAGATGAATCAGATATTCAATATATTTCTGGATTCACAAGTATCAACTCGTGCCAATATAACAGCAATATGTCTTAACCAAACAATAGATTTGCTCATCATATCTTGTAGTATTTATCTGAATCTGGAAAATATATAGGAAGTAAAATCATCAAATAAATGTTGTGCAATAAAAAGTACAACATTTATCTGAACATTGTTCTGTAGCTGAGCTCCGTTTCACATTCTGTTGGTACCTTAGTTGACTCACGGCTTTAGTCTTCAACCAGAGCTGCGCCTTTGATTCATTTTACATCTCTCTGAAATGGCATTATTTTGAAAAGCTGTATCTGTAATTATATGTAAATAGTTAAAGGTTAATATAAAATTGGCAGACGGCTCAACCTCAATGATAGAAAACGATTAAAATAAAAGTGCAGCCACGGCCAAGATTTAGGAAATGTTCTATTATATTTCCCCAAATATTTGTTTCTAGTTTGAGGATTTCAGTTTACAGTTTGATATTTTTCCACCTCCTTCAGACCAAGTTCATAAAACAAACGTGTTCAATGATAAGTTAGTGAAATGAGTCCCTTAATGAGTGCTGACTGCAATATGTGTTCATATATTTTATTACACTGTAACATTTTTTCATTTCCCAATTCCATTTTTTATGGTTGGGTTGTACATTTAATGCAAATGTATTTGTTCTAATAAATCTGGGAAGTGTTTCCTTAATTGAGTGTTTATTAACAGTTTGCACGTCTGGATATTGGACACGATGCAGTTCCTCAATACAAAAAGTGACCGTAGTCCAGGTCACCATCTTTATATTTCACTGTCGTCCTTCCAACAGGATTTTCATGGTGTTCGTTATTAACAAACACTTCGAGGAGCAAAGTCACCGAATGTCCGTTTAGTCTTGTTTCTTTCTACCACCAGCGGTAGTGAGCGTAGGCTCGGTTGGCTTCGGCCATCTTGTGCAGCTCAAACTTCTTCTTGATAACGTTGCCCTCCTTCACAGATGCTGCCAGTAGTTCCTGGGAGAGTTTTTCATACATGTGCATGCGTCGGTGTTTGTTGTCCCTGCACTCTGAGATCATCCATGTCATGGCGAGGAAGCGACGCCGGTTGTCCGACAGAGGGATTGGCACCTGGGTGGAGACGGGGACCAAATGGAATATAATTAAGACTTTATGTTTATTCTCTTCAGATCAACAAGAGCATTGAGCGGCCTCATCACACACCTGGTAGTACTTTCCACCTTTCTGGATACTGGCCAGCCCAACGACAGGCTTGCAGTTCTCCAGAGCCTGGTGGAAGATGGTGTACGGGTTACACTCGATCTCCTGCTTCTTCCCTTCTGGAGCTTTGTGGTATTTCTCAACCTGTTTCCTCTTTATGATCTCCAGGGTCTGGAAACAGAGAGAGATGTTGGTAACTTGTACACTATGAGACACACAGCAAATATTTGAGACCGTTTGCTTTCTTACGTCTGTCATGATCTCTCTGGCCAAAATCTTGTTTCCGTCCGTCATCATCATGTTGATGAATTTACTGCAAAGCAAAGAGGAACATGATGACATGAACTTTGACTCGAGACGTGACGCCCTCCTGCAGAGAGCTGGGATATCGTTGTTGTACCTGAGGACCGGGTCGCTGAAAACGGAGCTGCTGACTCCACTGGTTGCTGCCTTGATGGGTCGGAGGGTTTTGAGCTCCCGTTGCTCCTTCTCCTCGGCACTCAGCTCCGTCTCCGGTGTGCTGTAGGCCTCCTTCCTGACCTCTGGCTCCAGGTAGTACGGGTTGTATCTGCTCCACCTCACCAGGAGCACTCTGCAAACAAAGGGAGTTTCACTAATCACTTTGTGTGTGTGAGGACGGGAGATCCATTTCAAAAGTAGTAGACCAAACCAAATAGTGCATTGATTTGAAATTAAAAAAAGTTTGTCAAATCATGTACAATTTTCATTGTAAATTCAACACTTTAGGTGTTATCATTGGTCGAACCCAGTTGAAGATGTCTTGTCACGATTAAATTAACAAGAAATGGTTATTTTAGACACAATAGTGTAAATTATCTGACTGATTATCAGATCTATGTGACACCTTTAATACATAAAATGCAGCTGAAAGTGTTTCACAGGAAGGAAAAAAGCATAAAATACATAAAAGCATTTAGACGTATACGAAGTCATTAAACCTGCGAAGCAACATTCGCGTTGTCAGATATTTACATTACATTACATGTCATTTAGCTTTTATTACGCTTTTATATATTTAACATTAGAGCATAATTTAGATTGTTTCGATCATAGCACAATAATATCAAAAAGAGCCGGTTAATGTGTTCGTGTCTTTATAAAAGGAATATTACCTTGGTGTCCAAGGCTTTAATAATCCTGTGATGGAGGCAGCCATCTTGAAAACGTGAGTGTCAGGTAGGACCCCGGGTTAGTACGTCCTGCAGATGCCTTCAAAAAATAAAGTTGAATTCAAAATCTGCGTTTCATTCCGCAGATTGAAAATATAACACCGACGTAATTCTTTTTTATTTTTCCACTGGCACGTCTTTTTTGTTTTCTTGTTCTCTATAATTCTCATCACTAATGTTGGACTCTCGCGCACACGCTGGTGGTGACGTCACGCAATGTTGTTAGTGCTATGGCGTACCAGGAAGGGGAGTCGCTTGAATCCTGGCTGAGTGAGTGATTCATCTCATTTTATGAATTACATATGGTGCGTAATTAGCTGGATACGGGGCAGTAACGTTAAACCTGTTAGCAAGGAAGCTGATCGAGGGTCCTGCTCACAGACAAGCATCACTGGCCGGGTGGGTGGAGACCCGTTAACCACTGTGCGGGGTCACGGTTACCAGTGTTGTTAGAGAAGCTCTGCAGATGGTTGTCCCAATGAGCACCAGTCACTACACGAAGGGAGGAGGATGACAGTGGCTGCGTTGTTCCGTTGGCTCACTCTCGTTGAGCCATGCTCACCGTATGATGTGCTCCCTCAGACACAGAGCTCCTGTAAGCTAGTGTCATGTCTTCCTCTCACAGATAAAGCCACCCATCCGACCAACAGGCAGGAGGACTGGGAGTACATCATAGGCTTCTGTGATCAGATCAACAAGGAGCTGGAAGGGTATGTCTGATATGTGTGTTCAACTATGTTCTTTAGTCACCAAGTCTCTCATCTGGGATTTCTTCTTGCAGTCCTCAGATAGCTGTGACTCTGCTCGTCCACAAAATACACTCTCCACAGGAATGGGAAGCTCTTCAGGCTCTGACGGTAAGAAATGATTCACCTTCATATCAACAAGCACCGGTTCCCCCTCAAAGCTGGCTCAATGTTAACGATGTTGTGTGCAGGTGTTGCAGGCATGTATGAAGAACTGCGGGAGGAGGTTCCACAACGAAGTCGGAAAATACAGATTTTTGAATGAGCTGATTAAAGTTGTATCTCCGAAGGTAAGCAGTCTCCTAATAGGTTTAAAGGAAAGGCATGCTGACTGTGTGTCCTGCCATTCAGCCTCTTTTTAAACAAAACAACCCTCTTGTTTCCAGTACATGGGGGAGAGTGCACCCGAGAAGGTGAAGATGAAGATTGTCGAGATGCTGTACAGCTGGACGGTGGCTTTTCCCAATGAAACCAAGATCGGCGAAGCCTACCAGACGCTGCGCAGACAGGGTGTGTTGAGATCAGTCACACGGGGAACACAATGCCTTAAGTGAAAAGACACCTGATTGTCCTCGCTCTCCTCACCAGGCCTCGTGACGCATGACCCCGAGCTACCGCTGGACAGGACTCTGATCCCGTCTCCTCCGACTCGACCGAAACATCCAGTGTTTGACAACGAGGACATGGGCAAGGTGAGAGAAATACGTCTGTAGTGTTGCACTTTTATATTAATTAGTTGCGATTCATACTGGCTGTTTGAAATGTGAACTTGGTAAAACAAGCAAAGGAAACAACGCTCCTCTCTGAATAATATTTTTAATTAGTTTATTACGTTCTCAAGAAATGAAGGGCATCATCACCAAAAATGAGCAGAATTATTTGTTCTTGTGAAACGAGGGATGCTCATTTGTAAAAGTTGAACGAGTGTGTTTGTGTGTGTTTAGCTGCTTGCTGAGCTTCTCCGGAGTAAAAATCCAGAGGATCTCCAGGAAGCCAACAGGTTGATCAAAAACATGGTGAAAGAGGTAAGAGCCTCCCACTGCTTGCTGCTCATAAAAGTAACCTAATAAATATGGGTTAAATATATTTAATATGATGTAATAGGTGTTGCATGTGACGTGGTAAACAGTGACATTGTGTCTGAACTGTTGTCAGGATGAGGCTCGAGTGCAGAAGGTTACGAAGCGCATCCACACGCTGGATGAGGTGAACATCAACGTCAAGCTGCTGACGGAGATGCTGTCCCACTACAATAAAGACCGCTCCTCCAACTCGGACAAGGATATCATCAAGGTGTGTGTGTGTGTGTACTTGCACGAACACACACACACGCATATATGAAATGGTGAACTTGAATCAGATCTGTAACCTACAAGGAAGAAGCTGGAATATTTCCCCCTCACTTTTCAAGCTGTAGAAATACTTTATTCATGTCCTCTTTGAATAAAACACCCTCTTCACAATCAGCTCTAACTCAACTGTCATCTTGACGAAGTTCAACTGGCGCACAATTCCTTTAATTTATTTTGCCTTCAGTGTCAGAATGGTAAACAATTAAAATGATCTCTGCAGTCAGCGTCCTAATGCTGATTAGGATATTAAAGTTCTATTTTATTTCATTATAATTATTTTATTTTTTAGTCAACGTACTATTCCACAACCATGTACAGCCCAATAACACAATAATAATACAATAGAAAAGTAGCCGATATGTAAAATCAATACTTAAAAGTCAGGTTACGAGTATTCCAGTAGTTCAACAAGTTAAAAATGATTTGATCACGTGAAGTTATTTTATATGTTTGCATTATTGAAATACCAATACCATAGCTGCATTTAAACTATCCAGCTCCTCCTTTCCTTTTTTCCTCCCAGGAACTCTACGAGCGATGTGACAAGCTGAGGCGTGCGGCTTTCAAAATGGCCACTGAGACGGAGGACAATGACACCAATTTAGGTTTGCTTGTTTATTTCTTCACCTGAAGAAGCCCATTCTCGACCATTTCATTGTGTGTAAATTTCTGTAACCTTTGACTCCTCAGGTGACATCTTGCAGGCCAGCGATGACCTCTCCAGGGTCATCAACGCCTATAAGAAGATTGTCGAGGGGCAGCCCATCAACGGCGACAGCGAGGAGCCTCGATCCACAGCTGGTCACAGTGAGAGTGGTGAGGTGGTGCATGTGGTCTTATGGATGTGCTCACGTTTCTTCCATTCCACATGAATAAACGGGATTGCTTCATGCTCCAGATGTCCTGCCATTGTCATCATCTTCACTCCACAGAGACCACAGACACACTGATCGATCTCGCCGGCCTCGACACTCCAAGCCCCCCTCAGCCCGCCGACCCTCCCTTCCGGTCCTCGAGTCTCGTCTCCACCATCCCCGTCCTGCCTCCTCCTCCCAAACGCCTGGCCGGCTCCCACGGCAGTCCGAGCAGCAGCCCGAGTCACCCCCCCCTGGACAAGGCCTCCACTGCCCTCTCACTCCTCGATGACGAGCTGCTGTCTCTAGGTAGCAATGTGACTTACGGAGTTAAGGGAACAATTAGACACTTTGGGTGATACGCTTGGCTTAATCCGCCCACCAGCATTTTAAAGCTCACTGGAAATGGGGTACCTTGTTGGTTTGGCTTCCTCGAGTTCCCACTGGTTGCCTGGCAACAGCTCCCAGCTGAAAAACGGTCCACCATATACTGTGTCCATAGCAACGGTGTATTATGCACAGCATTTGTCTGCTATAAAGAAATAACGGACTATAGAAAGCGTGGTATTAGCCTTCTCACCTGACATCTAACTGGTCACCAGAAAGTAAACTATTGATTTAATGTCAAGAGATGTGAGAGTATTGAAAATAACCTGGACTCCCAGCTAAGATGCATACCGGTATTAAAGATAGGATACTTTCTCTCTTTTGACGATGCTAATCTATCTTCTTCCAGGACTGAACGACCCCCCTACCTCTCTGAGCAGCCAATCAAAACCCAAGTTGAATGAGTTGTCCAATCAGTGGACTTCCTTACAGGTACAGCTAAAGCGCTCTTGAAGCAAACCACAGTTTGTTAGTTAATATTTAACGGGATTATCTTTCGGCTCCTCCGCTCCTCTGCAGGCTCCAGCTGCAGGTGTGGATCTGTTTGGCGGTGCAGCTCGTTCAGGTCCAGCTGTGCCTCCGGCTGAACCAGCTGCTGCCACACACAGCCTCCAGGACCTGCAAGACCTGGCCATGATGGGCTTTTCAGATCACAAGAGGTACACAGTCATCCACAGCGTGAATACGAGTAAACACAGTATATTCCCACATAATTGTCTCTTATTTGTTTGAAGACATTTTGACAGGTTTGAGGATATATTTTGTGTACAATGTTTACTCTTATTTGATCATTCTACAGCACGTAAAGGTCTCACAGCGATCTATCAAATGTGATTTTCAGTTTGTCCATCCAGATGACGGCCAGAGGAAGCGGCTTTGGGCTTCCTGCTGCAGCTCCTCCCCTCGTGCCTGGGCATGGATCTCCCTCCTCTCCTTCTTTCCTCCAGGGAACGTTCCCCGGCTCTCCTGCTCTGTCCCACACCAAGGCCCAGAGCCTGGGCTCCGCCCCGGGCAGCCCGTTGTTCCGCTCCCTGTCCCCCTGCCACCTCCCCCTCCAGGGTAGCCCAGCCAGAGCCATGGACTCCCTGAGCAACGTGCACGTCCCTCTGGAGGCCATCCGACCGAGTAAGGACGAGGGAGAGCAGGGAGGGGCGATGGGCTGGTTGACGGACAAATGATTTGGATAAATGTCTGCCTGTTCCTCCTCAGGTAAAGTGCTGCCTGTGACGGCCTACGATAAGGACGGCGTTCGCATGCTCCTCAACTTTGCATCCGACTGTCCCCCCGGCAGGCCTGACGTGTTGGTAATGGTGGTGTCCACGCTCAACACGGCACCGCTGCTAGTTCACGACGTGGTGCTGCAAGCCGCTGTGCCCAAGGTAGAGACCCGTCCCTTCATTCATGTGTTTCATGTTAAACCACGTGAGATCTTAATTAGACCTGTAGTGTTACTGTCCCTCTGCCACCTTCACCAAGGAAACACTTCAAAGATCGACTTGATAAAATGTGAATTCATCATTTTCATGACTCCTTTCATCCTTCACCAGTCAATGAAGGTGAAGCTGCTGCCTCCATCAGGAACAGAACTGGCCCCGTTTAACCCCATCCTGCCTCCAGCCTCCATCACCCAGATCATGTTGCTGGCTAACCCAACAAGGGTAGGCGGCACAATAACACTTAAGGACACGAATACACAGAGAGCTTTAATGCCGAGTGTGTGTGTGTGTGTTCACAGGAGAAGGTGCGTCTGCGCTACAAGCTGGCTTTCAAACTCGGCGACCGTCTGTGCAACGAGGTCGGCGAGGTCGACCAGTTCCCCCCACCAGAGACATGGGGTCAGCTATAGAGGAGTGCAGGGACAGACCGGTTCATGCTCCATGAAGGTGTGTGTGTGTGTGTGCACATCCGTCCATCCCAGAAAGAAAGGCACGTGGGGAAATTTAGCTGCACTCCACGTTACAGTTTCACATTCCTTATAGTTGTTAATTTTTCTTTTTGGCCATTGTTATTACTGGCAGTGAGAAACTAACAGCAGAAACTAAAGTATGTATTTATACGGTGCTTGTATACTTCTCTGCAGCTAACGAACTAAAGATATACAAGATGGTGTTTACAGGTCGATGGTATTAAGATAAATATTAAAAGGGATTTTCCCCGAGATGAATAGAACAGATTTTAATGTGCTATAAATAATCAATGCATTAGAGCTCAGCTCCTGGTGGACGTGATCGATTGCAGTATCAGACCTCTAAGTTAGCAGAGCCTAAGATACAACCGCTGTGCTTGTATTTAATGTATTCCTCTGGCTGAGCACTTATCCCACAGAAAATATACTTGAATATATCCCAACTTTAAAAAACAGGATCCAGTAGATGTCTTAAAATGGGAAGCTAAACTGGAAAATGTATCCATTTAGTAAAAAGTACTGATTACTAACTTTTATTGTTACCTGTTTATCAATGTTACTAGTAAAATAATTTGTGGACTAACTTTTTTTTTTTTTTATGGAAAGGAATTCATTTGTTGTCATTTTTTTTTAATAGGTGATTATCATTTTAGCAGTGGGTTATTATATTTAAAGATATTTCCTTCTCTATCAATGCCAGTATTGGGATTATTTGTCTTATTTACTTTATGTTCTGTTATAGTATTTCAGTGCATCACTGAACCTAGAAAATGTGAACTGTAAAAATCGCTCGAAAGGAGAATTTGTCATGCGGATAACGTTCAGCGGTAAAGATTCATAAATCAGTCCAGCCGATCCTCCCGTAGGTCTTTTCTCTGGTAGTCCTCAGCTCGTCATGTGGATGTACAGAAGAGGTGCGTGTTTACTGTACATAGTCTGTAATGTACCTATTGTTTGTTGTATGACAAGTTATGTGAACATGTGACGTGCAGATTTTGGGAGTTATGTCTGTACATACTGTATGATGTGCCAACAGTTCGCTACATGAACAAATAAATACTTTCAATGGATGTCTGAGTTTATTTTTACAACAATAAACATAATGAAAAGAGTTTTATTATCAAATAACAAATTGTGATTACTTGAACTTTATATACAATACAAAAGAAGAGCTTTCTTTTTCATGTCACCATTCATGCTTCAATAGTTCCCTCTTTGATAATAGCCATGGCCAGATTCCTGGCCAGGGCGAGTCTCAGTAGCTCCACTTTGGTCTGCTCGATGTCTTCATCCTGTAATCACAAATGAAAAGTGGAGGATTGTCGTATTGCAGCTGTAGAGGAAATGCACTTTACAGCACCCGAGTCGGTGGCCCAGTCCCAATGTCCCCCCAAGCCCCAATGTCCCCCCAAGCCCTGAAACCTCACTTGGTAAACGGTTGATTGTGAGAGGCTGTAAGGGCTTGAAATGGTGTAACTGGGACAGAACGTTGCTGCAACATATCACGTGACCACGACTACATAAAAAAAAAAGTGTGAAATTGTGGGTATTTATTTCATTTGTCAAAACAGCTTCAATAACATTCTATATTATATATATATATATATATATATATATATATATATATATATATATTCTGCTTGCATTCCTCTGATTTCATGTGTTTGTATGTTGCATCTTTAATCCTTAATGTTGTTGTGTAAATGTAATTTATCAGGCTGAACACCCATGTGCTGTCATCTTTGTTTACCTTTTTTTTTTTTTCATTAGATGCAAAGTCTGCATCTAATGCTCACTTACGAAAAGGGTCCAAAATGTCTGCCAGGGAGCCCTCAAACACTCCATAACGTGACAGTGGGACAGCCCTAAACCCTCACGGAGTTAACGAGCGCACGCCTCAAAGTCCGTGAGGGTGGAGATTGGGATGCGGCCAGAGTATTAAAGCTCAGCAATGCATCATGGGTGAATTGTTCTCTAGGTTACCTTGAAGTGGAAAACTTCAAAAACGTGTCTGGTTTCACTTACCTTCATTTTAACTGAAGTACCAAATTTACATCAACCAAATATGAAACACTTTTATCAACACTTTGACGAAGTGGAAGAAAGTTGCATCAGCAGCAACTCAAAGCTAGTTTCTTGTACAAACAATGATCAGCACCACAGCAGGATTCAGACGGCGTACCTGCGTGGGCTTGTCTGTGCCGGGAGCCGAGTGGTTCAGTGAGGAGGTGAGCTCCTCTAAACAGAACATCAGCTCATGGGTTTGGTCTGCTGAGAAGATCACCTGAACATTCGACAAACAACGCCACATTTGAGGTCAAAACAGTCCCGACTGCTAACTACATTTGACAAAAGATTGAAAAATCAAACTATGATCCACTCCAAGACATTTATGTTAGGTTAAATGCTTAATGAGGATAAGACCCGTTTCTTATCCATGTTGTCATGTGCACGGTGACCGACCTCTTTCTGCTCCAGCAGCGGCAGCGCGTCTGTCAGCAGAGTCATCCAGAAGCTCCGAGGGGCGATCTTGGCCGTCATGAGGGAGAGGAGCAGCTTGGCCGCCTCGCTGAAGCGCTTCTCTCCGTACAGCTTGTGGAACTCACGATACTTTCCTAGGAATGAAAACAGCATCGTTTTTAGGTCAATGCTACCGAGCGTATGCTGTCACACAGTAAAGTTACCTTTCATCGGCATGAATTGTTCACACGCAGTGTTTAAGATATCACTCATACTCAGAGACTTTGTGTGCCACTGTATGGTTTATCAGTGAGATAAAGCTTTGCAGTGAAAACTATAAACCTGCTATACGAGGCTGTATGGAGGAGCTTCAGCAAGGTTTGTCATGAAAGCTGTATCATTTCTAATTAATTAATTAAAAGTTACAAAGTTTGAAAGAAGTCATAATCTATCCAAAAAGCCATTACATGAAATGTACTCTACTTGTATCTTTAGGTTTCTAGAAGTGGTATATTCTTCCAGTATATCACAGAGTCACATGCTGTTACATTAAGCAGGACATAGCTTTATGTCTCTGTGTCTGATGCTCATGTGACTGCTGAAGAGAGTCTATAAGGGAAGCTGTCCACTTGTGGGTCACAAGGTGAGCAGTACAACAACATGATGTGTTGTGTTCCTTGTTCATACCAAGGAAAGTGAGCCTGTCACTGAGCAGCATTGCTGGACCCAAGTTGTCTATCAGGTCCAAATCAGAGAAGGTCCCTCTGGTGCAGTAATCCTGTAGAAACCTGACACACACGCACACACACACACACACACACACACACACATTTAAAACCACTTGGAAAGAAAACAACCTCGAGTGGTTTCACAAGGTGACCAGCAAGCTGCAATTTAGACCTCAAATCACAAACCACATGTAATTATTCACTCTATGTAAAATGCCTCCCTAGAATACATAGATCTGACCAACATAAAGTAAGCAAGAAGCATTACGTTGTCTTTAAGTGTGATCAAATATCCTCTCACAAGATCCACCTTAACTTTAACTTTGAGGCAGATAGAAGAGCGAAAACCATTAAAACATGGCTGCTCTTCAGAGTCCATGGTGGGAACAGTGTTGACGAGAAGATACAGCCAAACCTTTTTTTAAAAGGTTCCATCTTGAGAATACGTGTGTTGTTAAGGGAACTAACCTCTCTGAAATGAGTGTGGCAAAGGCAGCATCTTTGGCCCTGATGCTCCAGGAGAGAGCAGAGCCCAGTCTGTTGTTCCTCAGGGCTCGCATAGCCATGATTTTACAGATACTCCGCACTGGATGAGGACGAGAGATTAAAGGTTTAACTCCCTATCGCATTGGGATAAACACACAACTATATTCATGTCTGTTTGTGTAAGACAGGCAGGTACTATGAAAGAAGGGCTACCTTGCTCTGACATTTGCCTCTGCTCACAGATCCTGAGCACCTTGAGGGCTTTGCGCTCCGTGTCTAAAGGAATATGCTCAATCTGCAGCCCCAGGTAGACGCGGCCAAACTCTGGGCAGTTGTCAAAGTAGTCCACGGCCAACTGCCACAGGCTGAACACAGACACACACACACACATGAAAATCTCCTCTACGGTGATGCAGCTGTAGAGGCAAATTCCATGATGCCACTGTCTCGTGATTCAACTGTGCTGATACTTTCTAGGGCAGAGACTTAATCTGAGTAATTTACAGACCAATAGAGTCATGGTAAAAACATATAAGAAGAAATAAATCAGCATTTGTACATCCAGATGCCAGGTATATAAAAACTGAACCAGTACTAATACTTTGTGTATATCAAAACCTTTACATGAACAGTAATAAATACACTCGATACTTTCTATACCATGAGGATAATTAGCATTCTTAAATAACCGTACCTGTGATGAGTGAAGAGACCAGAAGCATATTCTAACAGGAGAAACTCCCTCAAGTTGGAGCCAAAGCTGAACACACACACACCAGAATGACATGCTAGATGTTAGATGAATAAAGTGTGCAATCTTGTTATCTCCAGATTAAAAGTGAATGCAGAGTCCTTACTGTAGATTGTGAGACTGAAGGAGCTTGCAATGATCCAACAGATCTGTCAAATGGGCCACAAACCACCAGTTGTTGAGAGCAATGCTGAAGAGACGTGTGGTGGAAAAATTAGAAAAGAGTTCAAGTTTAAACACAAATGTGGCTTGTACTTATATATATTCATAGATGGATGTAATTATGCATGTTACCTGCATTCCTTGATGACCTGATGGATGTCAAACTCAAAGGCAGCCAGTAAGATGTTGTCGAGGGGCTCTGGGACGCTCCTCGCGTCTAAAAACATCGTCATACATGACTGCAACACACACACCACACACACACAGACACAGACACAGACACAGACACAGACACACACACACACACACACACACACACACACACACAAACACACAGACACACACAGTAAACAACTGGCATGCAGTAGCAGTGAATATGAATGCAGAGTGGTGGTGCAGCAGTACCTGTGCATAGTAATGTAACTCAGTGGGTTTGACTGTGGGGTGGCTGAAGAGCAGCCTAGTGACCAGGAAGTGGTACCAGGTGCTCAGTAGCTCCTTGTGCTCCAGCAGCGTGTCTTCATCCCCCACTATGATCTAGAATTACATGAAAAAACACCGAAGGGAAAAGGTGTTGGATTAATATGACAAATGTAAGATTTGATCTCTTAAACAGGACTCATTGCTTATACTATAGATGTCATTTTGCAGTAGATCAACAGCAGCAAGGGGCTACTGGGGGCTCTGACCTTGCAGATGATCTCCAGGTGTTGATTGCTGGCAAACGAGTTGTCCTGCAGGCAGCGGTTCACCTCGCCATGCCAATGTCTCCACTTCACATCAAACTCTGTCAGCGTCTGGGTGCCACCCGGCTAATGATTATCATAGAGTATAAAAAGAAGAAAGATAAACGTTATTGGTTGATTCATGAGCTGCAATTCAGTTTTAGAACATAAACCGTATGTACGATAACTGTGAAGCAAGGGAGGGAACCGGTATCTCAGGAACAAGATTTGAACTGTCTCTTTTTATCCACTAAATGAGCAAAATATAGGTTTAAAGGATTAAATGTCAGTAGCAGCACATTTTTTGGTCAAAGCACTGCTTATTTACACTCACTATTGGTGTAGATACCTTCATAAAAACGGCTATCGAATTCAAAGTACTGTACGGCACAAGACACTATGCTTATTAAATATCTAATAGAAATTTATGGAATTAGGAATTTAAAAAGTTTGCTAAACATTTATGAATGTTTGAAATAATGGAATATAGAACAACAGCACTCCAATCAATTATAGTTTTGTGAAGCTTATTGTGATCAACTCCTACAGAAAAGCTGGTTTGACTCTTTGATCTTTTATGCTGTACATTTAGTTGTAATTCTGCTGATTTGTATTTGTGCATTTTGGTGTTTATTGTGCATATTCAGAAGCCAGCATTCATATGTGTGATTTCTGCACTAAGTGTGTTTTAAAATTCAACTCACAGATAAGATTGAAGCATTGTGTGACATTTCTGGCAAACAAGAATATACAATGACATGCAGACTAAAACTACTCTGTGGGATAAACTATTGAAGGATGATCTTACATTGTAGAATGGCATCTTGCTGAGCAAAGTGTCCATCAGCTTGTACATTTTCCTGGCAGCAGGGTGCAGGGTGGCCTGCTTCACTAGCATCTGTCTGGCTTCTTCCAACCTGCCCTGCAGGACATAACTCACCACCTGCACAGCAGATACAAAACATGAAATAACTGCGACCCCCTCTCAAAACCAGGGCTAGGTGTGCATGTGTGTGTGTGTGTGTGTGTGTGTGCGCGCGCACTGCACCTACCACATCCCAGTAGTCGTGGTGCTCAGCAGGGCTCTCACTTTGCAGCACTTCTGCGGCCTTCTCGTCCACATCAGCCTTGTGTAACCTTACCCAGTCGAGGAGGTGGAGCAACAGGGAACCCGCTGAGGACAGAGACACTGTTGGTTTGGGTGCTTATATAATCCCAAAGTCAAGCTATAAAATGTATTCCAAAAATACAAAGAGAGATTAAAAACAAGCACAAAGTCAAACTCTAACCAGGAGCAGCATCAATGAACAGCACTTCACACAGATTCCAGATCAGTTCTATGGCCAACAGAATGGACACCTGTAACACCAAAACAGAGGCTGAGGTTAGGACCGCATCAATGGAAACAAAATCGTAGTAAAAAATAGACATTCATTCCTCTGCATTAGCACCGTATCTTTATTTGGCCAATTACTTACCGTAGCTAATGACTCCATATGAATTTTTTATTTTTATCACAAATTATACAAAATAATTAGGTGATACTAGTGTTGCAATACCATTCAACTAAATGTAATATGCATTCTTGAATTAGTGCCTAGCTCTACTCAAAAAAGAAATACACAGATTGCATTATGGCTATGTCTCATATAAGGATGTAATGTCTCAGTACCTGATTTCCATATTGCGTGGCTACTTCTGCATCTTTTGTAGAAACTGCAGAAAAGAAAGAAATGTGAATTTGATTATTTCAGAATATTCACAATGAAGACTAAAATATAAAAATAATATTTAAAAAGTCTTACCTGCAACTTGCTGAAGCTCCTCCATACAGGCTCGTATCACAGATCTGTAGTTTTTACTGATGCTGACAAATCTAAGGATAGAAAGATAGATACAACTCATCATTTCTGCAGGTGCTTCATCTGCCTTTCATAAGAAAGGTTTATGTGAGAAGCAATACAGTGACATGCACAGAAACAGAGCCATCGCCTTACTGGGGTTTTTTGTTCTTGCTTGGGAGATCCTCTCTAATCGTCTGAAGGCCAACAAAGATGTGATGTGACTCATTGAAGAGTTTGCGTAAATTGGGCGAATATATATCCTCATCTTTCCTGACTTCATGGATGAAGGAGCAGCCTGATCCTTGAGCAACTGACAATAAAGGACAGACAGTAATAACAGAGCAACATTAGAGTTGAGTGAGAGGGCAAGAGAGTGTGAAAACATAGAGAGGGGCTTGCACCAACATCTACACGTACCTGATGCTTTGTAGAGGGTCTCATACACAAGGATATCACCTGGACCCCATGCAAATCCCAAATGCTTCCCATCACTTGCTGCAGGAATATTCTGCATTTAAAGAAAGACATTATAATTTCACTGAAATTATCCAATTAAAAACAGGTGACGGAAAGTTTCTAATTAAATATAGACTCATACGTGTTCTGATTTGTTCTTTAACAAGAAAATCTTCTCATGATTGGAACTTCATTGGAAATTGAATAAAGACATAAAAGGCATTAATAAAATAGGATAGGTTGTGTCTAGGGCACTTTTTTTAAATTCAAGATTCTAGCAGTCAAGCCAAATTTCCAACGTTGTATTAACTTAAGCTCTGCCCATAGTTGAAATCAACTATCATTGTATGCAATATGTTCTTACTGCTTTACATTTAAGACAAGTATTTCTGTTATTAACCTTGCACGTGTCTGACACACGTCATGGGACTTTCTCGGTTTGTACCATAATTCAATTTAGCTAGCTTGATTAGACATTCAGTTAGCTTGTTAGCAATGCTATTCAGTGGAGAAAAGAGGGAAACTTAAGCTACAGCGGTGACTTACTGTGACTGCCGGCTCCACGTCTACCTCCTCCATCATAGAGCAAAGTTATTGATACGATATAATATGAATGACTAACTATTCCGCTGTAAAGACTCAAGCACATGAACTACAGGTCCAGCGCTGCTTACGCGCCTCACTCATTCATTCGAAGGCCCTCCCCGCGCAGCAGTGATGACGTCACGAAAAGGCTGGCTATTCTCCTGCCTGTACAGTGTTTGTTGTTGTTGTCATTTGGCTTTGTATGGCTCATTATGGGCTTTTGTGCCCACCACAGTCTGTAGATAAGACATACATGACTAGAAAAAAAACATTACATTAGCAACAATTAATACATCTTAAACTCTGGGAAACTGGGTTCACATCCAAAAGGAAAGCAATTAATGAATTGTCAAAATATGTTCTGTTATCCACGCACAAACATACACATATTTCCACTAGATTAAGAATCAGTGTTTGGTTTCAATTTATATACAAATACACACATTCTTCTTCTAAAAAAAAAAAAAGAAAAAATGTTGAAAAAATGTCATAAAGAAGCACGTCTTCATCATCAGAGAGGAAAACAAGATGGCCGCTGGGATTTATAGATTTAAAAGACAAATGTAATAATAATAAGTGCAGTAAGTGGAATGTACAGTATAGTGATGATGACCAAACACTGATGAGAGTTTAGTAGTGTGAGGAGGTTTATGTTTAGGGATAACTGAACCTTTACAATCCTGACAACAAAAGCAAAACAACATAGCTGTGCGCGTGCATGTGGTGCTGGGTTCCCCTGTAACGCGCATTGGGACTCTCCCGCCCATGCCCAGACTGCGCTTTCATCCTCGTGATTACCTGTAGCCATTCAGAGCCCGGCACTGTGGACGCGCACTGGCGCGTGGACGCGCACGCTGGGTTCGAATAGTTTAAACGGGAACGTGTACGTGCGCGCACCCGTATTCTTTGTGTGGCAGCGTAGAGAAGCGCCAAAAGAGTGACCATGGCAGATGAAAAACCAAAGGTGAGTATCTTCACATTGTATTCAAATACTCGTTAATGTCACCAGACCTGTCATGGAGGCATAAGGACTCAGACTAACCAATTCCACTGGTCCTGGTTCACATTGAGAAAGTTCAGAGCTACATTTCAACTCCTATCTATACCTACTTTGATAGACCGGAAGGTTTGTGAACGCGCATTCACGGGCGCGCAGAGCTTTTTCTGATCACAGCCAACCGGCGCGTGCCATCCTCACTGGCTCAATGTGCGCGAGGAAAGAGAGAAAGAGAGTGAATGGCTCATGGTGTTAATAGCTTTGTTGTGCTTCTATTTAATTATACTGCACTACATCTCAGAGGGAAATATTGTACTTTTGTACACATTAATTACAAATCAACTAATACATTATGATGATACTATTATGGATTTGGTTTCAGCAGTAAATTAACTACAATGAGCTCCATCTTTACCAGCTGCAACGTTAAAGTAAACACAATATAATGCATCAATGATGCTTACCATCAGAAGTGGATCTATCCTCGGTCCATTGCTGTTGACATTATACCTCAATAACATAGCTCTTCCTAATCAATACTTTAATGTCCATATGCCGCTCCCGCCCAGGCCCTGCCATGGCTACTTTCTAACTATCACTAGTTTTAGATGCAGACAAAACAAGTAGATTCTCCACCAGTGTCACTGACGTCACTGCCAATTAATACTTGATATGGCACATTGTTCTTGGTGAGTCTTTGACTTGACAGCAGGCTTTTTATTCAAGATTCATGGTCAACATTTGACTAAAATGCGATGTACCATAGTATTACTAAAGTTAAAATCTAAGTTTACTCAAATACATTTTATGGAAATGTGTAAACCAATTGTTACCGAGGGAATTGATTATTTAATTACATTGATGCAAAAATATTGTATATTTATTTATTTACGCTACGTTGTCAGCAACGGCTCATAAGTCAACAGCTCTAGAAATATCTGTCCGGGTAGAAAGTCAAACCGGATCTCAAAGCTCTATTGTCTTTCAGTATAATCATACTGCCTTACTTACCTTAATGACATGTTGCACCAGTTATCTGTTGCTCTTCATTTAACCACTTCACTGTCGAGGTTTCATCTTTTATTACCAATCCATCACTCATCTTAAACATGTTTGTGACAAAGATGATCTGAGATTGCAGCTCTGGGGGAAAGGAATATATTAATAGAAACATCCAGTTCTTTAAATCTGTGAAGCTGTAACCCTGAAATAAACAGTGTTTGGAGATGAGCAAATCTGCATATTCTTCCAAATTGGTTCACTGCATGGGTGTGTTAACAGTTTGTTTTCTCCCCTCTGACATTATCAACCAGGAATCAGTCAAGACAGAAAGCAACGAACACATAAACCTGAAGGTAGCAGGTCAGGATGGATCTATAGTGCAGTTCAAGATCAAAAGACATACGGCGCTCATCAAACTCATGAAGGCCTACTGCGATAGACAGGTGGGTGTGGCTCAATATCTGCACACAACAACCACAGCTGATTGATTGTGACCACTCAGGATGATGTCATAGGTGTATTTCCTAAACCAGTGGGGACAAATCATTGTATTGATAGATAGTTAATTCATTATTTGACCAGCACCTCCACTATTACTCACTATACTCACACCCACTGCATGAAATGCATTCACTCGATTTAATCTTTGGAATATGTGGGTAAATGACACCCAAAGACCGTCTTGTAGGTTCTTGACAAAACTCCTGATGTCTCTTAATTTATAATATTATTGTATTTACAATACTGGGAACCTATAGCCGGCACATCTAAGTGTTTTTGCGTTTTTAAAGCTTTTCCTGCTATGACATGTCAACATGTTTGCCAGGCTTATCGGAGCAGAATGTGTTTGGCAAACTGTAGCAGAGAGCTTGTCGTTGTTTTTCCTACTGTGTAGACGGTGTGGAGCGAGGCTTAGAAGAGCTACGTTGCTAAGTTATGCTGCATTGACATCATATGGAAATCATTATTGTAAGTGCTTGATGGTTTAAAGCAACCTCTTTGAAGTCTGCACACGTTTAATCTGATTTGAAGACACAAAAGGCCGGCGTTCTAAATGGTGCAATGTTAACCTTAAGCAAACCAGTACTTTTGTCTGGGCAATTTACAAGTGTGTTTTTATTTGACACAAACATTTTTAGTTGACTACAGACTTTTAGGTCAGAGTCAGGATGTCGGAGAAATCAAGGCTTTGTCCAACAGACACGTCACATCCAAGCCATCGAAAGACAGCAGTCTGCTGAAAGGTCAAACTTAAATAAAAGCCTAAAGAGTTATTCATCACGGTCATTTCTCTCTCAAAGAGGTACTGTTCATAGTTGCTAGTTCTGCTCTATAACATGCAGTCAGGGCTACAGAGTCGGGGAAAATCTTCCCTCAATATCTGAACACGGCTCCCCCCCAGCTGGCAGAAAAGAGACATGTTTGTCATGCAGCTCATTTTTAAAACTACAATGAGAAGCAGATGTTTTTCGTTATTCCTTTTATTTGGGTTTTACTGCAAGAGCGAGTATAGCAATATGTTGCTATTGCCTTCAAACTTCAGCACTTAATACAAAGCAATACATGCTTTAACATGTTATAAATATAATATCTAGAGATTTCCATGACAAGCTTGGCTTGTGCTGAATGCAAGTAACTATAAATATAAACAATTTGGCTTATGTAATTCATAGTGTTACAGCTTTAGAAATCAAACTACAAACTACTCAGGGAGGAGAGCGGGTTGTCCTTCACTCACAAGGTTCCTCCTGTTTACTTGTATGCATTCACCTCACAGGGAAATCTGTTTTGGTGGTGAATTCGTCATGAAGTTCATTATTGTTGGATTAACTTTACCCGACATACGTAAAAAAACGTTTTGAGAAAGTGCTTTGGACAATCTTTGTAAAATGTTTATCAAATAGAGGTCACAGCGGCCGACATGAGAATCCGTGCAGAAGCTGCATGCTGGCCCTCTAACGATGTTGTCCTTGTAAACATATAGTTTCTTTTCATGAACCATCCTTAATTCCCTTTGTTAGGCTGTGAAATGTTCAAAGAGTTGGTCAAAGTCACCTGATTGACACTGTTTGTTTTACAATGTATACAAAGGATGGGAATAATGAGTCTTTAATTCACAACCACCGTTTTATGCGTTTGTCTCTCCAGGGACTTGCAATGCGGCAAATCCGGTTCAGGTTTGATGGACAGCCAATAAACGAGACGGACACACCATCACAGGTGAGTGTGAAGCTTTAAGACCATTTGTCTATACCCAAAACAGACATAAAATACACACACAAAGGGCAGGAGTTTTTAGTGGGCTGAAACAAGCTGTATGCACTTCTTTCCACATGTGTCACTTATCAAGAAAGATATGCATATTTCAGACATTCTTTGAAATGCCTTTTCACAGGGAAGCTCAAACTGGTGCTGTGGCTTTTTGATATTCCCTTTTTACCCTCAACAATGTTAAATACGCTATGGAAATTAAGTACAACTTGCGTGCAACTTGCATGTTTTGGCCTTTTATTGCAATGCTGTGCAAGCCTTAATATTTAATTTTACCCATTCAAACAACAAATTTAAGTTGATGCTCATAACATGCGACTGCAACATCTTGACACATGAGCACGTCCCCCTCTTTACAAAAATCTCCTCTCACTTAACAGTTGTTGCATAATAAAACCAATTTATCTTGGAAAATAAATACACACGATGCAGACCAACTGCGTATGAAATGTAGCAAAGAGATTGCGCAGAACTTCAGGCTTATCGAAGTCATGTGGCACATGTTTATATACCTTTTTATTTTTCTTAACAGTTGGAAATGGAAGATGAAGATACAATTGACGTGTTTCAGCAACAGACTGGAGGCCTCATTTAATCAACCTTGTGCGTCTCCATTTTCCTCCACACAATCAACCTTCCCGGCGTAAACAAAACAGTGGCCGCTCCTTCGCAACTTGTTCTTTCGTCTCAACCGAATTCCATGCAGAGCAAGTTGTAATTTCTCTGCACTGCACACAACTGCTGTGCAGTATTTTCATTCTTGCCCTTATGACTGTTCTGTTTATGTACATAAACCACACCCAGGTTGTGTTTGTTCATGCTGTATTGTGGTAGAAGGTAAGGACTTCTCCTTGAAGGGCGGCAGACCGATAGGACTGGTGATGGAGGGAGAATTAATACAACAGACTTTACTGAACAAATGTTGTTGGGCTAGGCTTGATAAGTGTCCAGAATATCTGTTCTTAAACTGTATTTTAGCCCTTAGGAAACAGTATACCCCGTTTGGGAATGGGGCTGCATCTTCATTTGCTATCTTCAGAAAACACATTTGATTTTATACATTTTTATATATTAGTGGACGTGTAAAAAATTGTTTGACTCAGCCATGCATCATATATTGGGAAGCCTGACGTGATGTCTCGGTAAAGGAGAGACACCCCAGGCAAAAACATTGTTTTAATCCACTGATCAATTTTTAAATGTTGGGCTATTTTGCATTCATAACGTGTTTTATCTCAGAAACAAAGTGGAAACAAAACATCCCAAAAACACATGTAGGTCTTTATTTGTTTTCACTTTGTTTATGTGTGATTTCTCCTAAATACACCAACAGTTAGCAATAGTTAATGTCTCATTTGTATATTTTAAAATTAAAAGTCCAAATTATGTTTGCTCTATTCACCTGTAATGTCTTTAAATTGTATGGATTTTTTAAAGGCAGTTTTCTTTAAATTTAGTTTTTTCTCATACAGTGAGCCAGAAATCTCTTCTTCAGTAGCACTTGCATACACCAAAGTTACCACTTTCATTCCTATCTGTATTCTGAAAGTTTTAAGAGGGGTTTGTTCATAGATAATTCATAGCCTGATTTATAGAACATTTTATTCCTAAAAACATGGTAAAAATGAGTGCTTTCTTATGGCTGTTGACAGTATTTTCTGATTCATAAAGTGATGCAAAGACATATAAAACCTCTTTGTAAAAACCTTTGACTCTAACATGAAATGAAAAGAATGAAAGAATAAATTTGAACCTTGCTGTCCAATGTTCAGATTTCTGTTCTTGAAATGTATGCAAATTAGCACATATTTATAAAGATAATGCATCATTTGGATATTTAAAAACTTGTAATACAAAAATGATTGCCTTTATATGAATAATCAACAAGGGAAGTTTTATAATGATAGAGATTAGTTAAACATTTGTACTTTGTTTCCCCTTAAATAAAGTGTCATCTGTATTGTCTGTATGAAGATGCTTGTTAAAATAAAGCTATTGTCTTTTTGAAACGTTCACTTGTGGTTGTTGGACCCTCTTCTGGGTAGAAACATATACAAAATACCAAATGCATTTATCAAACTGACGGCCTGTCCACATAACACAAGAGAGTTGACCCAACAAAGGTCAAAGTTCTCTCTTTTTCTTTACCATTACATTGAAGGTTGAATATGTTTGCAGATCGTCATGATCAATGCAAATAGATTATTAAATAACAAACTGGACTGATCACCGACATGAAAACGAAACCTGCCACCAACAAAAGAGGCGATCGCTGAGATTCTGTCCAATGAGAGAGCAGTTCTGTGATGTTCTAACCAATCAGAGCGGGTCGCGCGCTGGTGGGCGTGCTCCGCAGCACCAGGGTCTGGTTATGCTCTTCAGTGTCGGGTGGAGTCTACAGCCCGTCGCAGCTCTGCGGGGAAGGAGGAGCTTTTATTAGTTTCTCAGCGACTATTTGTATCCGCCAAGGCTTCGAAATACTCCATAAAGATGACGACGACGACCAACTTTAAAGGAATGGAGCCCGGTTCTAAAAGCAGTTCCAGGTAAAAACGGAGAAGAAGAAAGAGCTGGAAGCCCTTTTCTCGGAGGAACAAAAGAAGTGTGATGCGGACAAGCCTCTCGGCTAGCAAACGCCTCTTTTATGCGGCAGACAGCTTCCCAACGACCGGCTGGTCGGCTGGATTTAGCAAAACTGTCCCATAGTCGTGCTAATTAAGTTAATCTTATTGGGTGGCTGAAGCACGGCGAACCAACCCAAGTTAGTTGGGCTAGCTAGTCATGTTAGTCCGACTGGGAGACTAACGGTACCAGACATGCGGGTTGAGGAGAAGGGAGACGTGGTCAGAGCGACCATTGCTAACGTTAACCCGGCTGCTGTATCCGTGGTACAGAACTTTGTTTGTCTGGTCCCAGCTCCTCCTGCGGGGGTTCTACATGTGCGGTTCTTCGGAGTTGCTAGCTGATAATCGACCTACATCTACGAACTGGGCTTTGTCTCGATAGGAAGTAACACGTTAAAGCTCAGAGGGAGAGTCCGCATATGTGATTGATTGCAGGACGAGCCTCATGTCTGCATATGTCATTATCACCCATATGGCGCATTGTTGGTTGGGGCGAATGGAAGTTTGGAGAAACTTAAAGAACAAATCTCCATCTGTAGTTTCAATAGGCATGTCTGCGCTATCTGACGAGTAATATCTGTTAAATGTTGGTATTACTTGGGGTGGCCCACCTTAAGAGGGCCACGCATCCTCCACGCAGCCATGGCTTTCCAGTAAGTGATGCGGCTCGTCTGCATGCATTCCGGCCCCTTTGCAGTCAAAAACAATGCAGAGAAAATGCCTTCTTAGTTTACGTCTGTCTCAAAAATGGGTCACGATTTTAGGGCGTATAATCCTGGTTTTGAGGAGCAGTGTTGCGATCAGCCTTTGCTTAGTGAGCATGTCATTAATCGTTTTGAAGTCGCATGCTGTTTTCGGAGGATGTGGGGCCTTGGGTGGGGGCTTTGCTCTAGCTAAGCCTGACAATCTTTCCTTAGCTCTTTGCTTCTGCTCATTAAAGACCTTTTTAACAGCTGCTGTTCATTTCGGATGCTACCCGACCAAAGGGATCCGTACAGCAGCTACTTGAGCAGAATTAAGCTCAAATCTTAGTAGGCCATCAAAAGCCTCCCACCCTTCCTTATCAGACATGCCATCTTCGGCTTTTTAGCTCGGCGATATCTGCCCCATCTCCACCGGCCTGAAGCTGCCCACCAGCTTCGGAACATTAACGCTATTTCATTGGTATTATTTGCAGTTTCATTCTAGGGTGGGGTCTGCTGCCAGGCAGCTCAAAGCTTCCCCCATCGCAATCCGCGTGGAAAAGCATGAGCTCATCCTCGCTGGCCAGGAGACGAAGTCTGCTTTAGGCATTAGTGTGAGGAGCACGAGCGTGTGTCTATACAATAATTGATTATTTAAATTCACGCCAATGCAGTTGCCTTCTTTGTAGTTGTGTTTTTTGGACTCCATCTGGCCCTTGGACAGCTGCTCGGTGTGTCAGCTGGTGGCTTCAGGGACTCGGACGAGAAGAGTGCTGGAAAAACAGGGAGGGGTCAACAGGGGCTCTGCAAACACACCCGTTTGTGTTGTTCACCCCAACTGTCCTTCAACACAGCAAGGAAAAGCACTTTACCAACTCATGACCTGTTCCTTTTGTTCAGCTAGTGGTAGGAATGTCGGTGATAGTGCACTTTGTTTACCATGCATTGGTCTGCATGCAGCATTTCTATATTGTTCTAGAACGGTCCATTTATTAGGTGACCTTTATTAGCTGTGCACTTCAGACTGTTCACCTCTATTGTGTAACGTTGGCCCAGCAGGGGCATAAAGTTTGATTTACTCATTAAATAATTCAATTACATTGCAACCAGGAACAGACACAAGCCCTCGTATGTCACTGCAAAGGAATCTGCGCTGAGGAGAGGCAGCAGCTAGCCAGCTATGCTCTTTGATTATATGTGACTGGAGTCAGCTGCAGGGCAGAGATTGTCTGACAGCCGGGGCTTAGAGAGCGGAGTACTTGCTGGTAGCCTGTGTGTTTTTTGTGTCTGTGCTATGTTTATAAAAGAGTTATTGATTATTTTATTTTTTTTGCACTGCAGCTGATGAGCGGCATGTGACATGAAGGCCTTGTTTTTTAGATTGGCCTAAATAGTGGGGGATGGTAGCGTGATGTCAATCAAATGATATTTTGATCTATTATTTGTTGTTTCTTAGGGTACTACGACCGCCCGGTGGGACTTCCAGCATCTCCTTCGGTGCAGATGACGACTCATCTCCCCGCAAGGACAAGATGGCCTCCAACATCTTTGCAGAGCCTGAAGACCTCCATGCTCATCGGAGGAACAATCCACCCAGTAATTCAAGCTAACATCCCTTTAACCCCCTCTTGATTCATTTTCTAAGCGACTTACAAAGGACTGAAACAATAGGGTTTATATTTCCAAGATAACATGAACAGTTGTTTGAGTTTGGTAACAGGGAGCAAGAAGCAACATGGACTTAATTCTTCTAAGTTGAGCATGGAAAAGATACAAACTAGAGTGTTAAGTATTTCTCCATTTAGGTTGTCAGAAAGAACATCCCACAAGTGAAATAACCGAAAAGGCCTGGAGTACTGGGATAAGGGTAATTTGAAGCTAGACGTTGTTGGATGGGGTTGAGGATCAGCCCTCAACGGAAAGAAATGGGTCAGTTAAAAAAAAAGTGTCAATTGGTGAAATGTGTGGCCCTTTTATAGACACACGGGAAGTTTTACTTTGGCTACACGAGGCAGACAAATGCAGCAGTAGGCGATACAACACCTGTGAGTGGCAATTTAACTGACAAATAAAGTGTCAAGGTCACTGCAAACATACAGCCACCGAGGCCTGGATGAAGAATTAATGTAGTCTGACATTATTGTGCCACTATGTGGATGATTATCGTGGTAAAGCTTCAGCCAAGCATAATTCATTCTCATCTTAAGTATGTATTATCTCTATTGCTTGTCATTTAAGGATGGGCATTTGCACCCAGCTACAGTCGCTCTGCATATAGAGGAAGATTCACTCTCCACAGAAGTAGGACTCCATTTCTGCTCGAGGCCGTGAAGTTATTCACAAGCCAGTGATCACATGTCTTCACACTGGTCATTCTGCGGTAAACATGATATATCATGTTTTCTGGCTATGTGATAATGAAGAATTTACCCTAAAATCCTTAGTTCAGCCTCTGACAGCAGGATTTTAGCATGGACAGCAGGTGTGGAAAGTACAATCCCTTTCCTGCTTGTATTGTCTCTCTTGGGTCAAGTTCAGGGGAGCCTTCTCATAGTTTTTCCACTTTAACGGATACAACTGTATGAGGATAATGGTTTCTGCCTGAATGAACACGATGAATTACTATAACAGGTTTTATATGCATTGTGCAATCTGTCTGGCCTTTCTGTGAGGCCCTATCGATGAACAGGCTATCCTGAGCAGATCCTTTTTATGAATACTGGGATATAAATAAATATATTAAATGGCAGACTTTGCCTCAGATAATTTCCTCTTTTCTTTGCATAATCGGTAGACCTCACGTTGAATCCATCCACCTGCTATTTCACCAATCAAGCTCTTGATTTTCACCATATCTTCTAAAATAATTGGCCTCCCCCACTCCCACGGAGTGCCCTCAATGACACCGCCACGACTCGCAGAGCACTAACCATAGAACACAACCTCTGCTTCCTCCACCCGTGCTTCACCCGTCTCCCCTCTAGCAGCAGATACTTGCTTTGGGAGGAGTGTTGTGCCTGCAGCCATTAAATGCCTTAAACAGCCTGGGCACACTAAGAGACTTGTGTTGATGTTCTTGTTTGTTTATATTCAGTGCTTTTGCACGAACTTTGAAAGCACAGTTCCTCTTTAGGGGACAATAAAGAATGAATCTGTATCACAGAATACTTGTTATAGAGATTATTCCTTCTTTAAAAAGTATTGCAATGAAAAACTGTTCACACGAAGATCTGTGACTTGAGTGACAAGGGCATTACTTTTTATTTTATTTGACCTTTTGCTTAATCAGATAAGTCAATAGAGAACCAGTTCTCATTTACGATGACAACCTGGCCAAAAACATCTCAAACAATCTCATACAAGAATTACAACATTATAATTTGTACAATATATAAAAAACACACCGGGTTCCTGATGATGCAGTGATTGTTTAAGTTATTCAAGGGTCCTCTTGCAATAATTGGATCAATAACATGTCATAAGTGTTGGGGTGATGACGGAAACCTTTGAAACTATCTCAAAATCAGAGTAAATTTATCGAAAGGTATCCACCACTAGGAGGAAGGGAGAACGTGTTTTGGGGGATTTGGCAGAACAAAATTGAATGGAGGTGTTTTTTGTTGTTTTTAATCTCCTGATCAGAGTTATGATTGCGTTGTGTCGGTTCAACTGTAGGAATGTGCTGATATTATGTTTATGCTGATATATAAGCATATTGTTAGCTGGAGCCTTTTGGCAGGATTTGAGGGTTTTCAGATACCAGAGCTCTGTCAGGAGGATCACTCTGTAATCAGAGCTGAGACCAGCAGCAGCATAGTTGCTGTTCCTGCCTTCGAGCTTGTTTGTCCAATGAAGTTAGTGTCGCCATGCATCTATATCTCTGACCCAGGATATCTATAAGGTTAAGGGGAAGGATATGTGTTGTAGTGATGACATAATGCGTCACTGTCCAATGAATGTGGTTCAATCGTCTTCCATTTGCTGTCCAGAGAAGTGATCAGAGCCAGTAATGAAGGAGGTCTTGTTCAGTGATTGAGGCTCTCAACAGTGCTGATTCAGTTCACTCCATTAACAACAATGGCCACTCCCACGCTTCTTCAGCAGCCGTTGTTCCCCTCATGACAAAGACGGTCTGTCCCCTCCCTGGCCCTCTGGGCTAGAGCTGGGCTATTACCTTATGTGGCTTTAGTTCCCCACAGCGGGCCAAACACTGGGTTTTAATGCTCTTTCTGATAAAGGAGAATACAGGCGCGACAGGGTTATGCGAGTTTTGGCAGTCATGTCGTCTGCCTGGAAGTGTTCCACTGTTTCTGGGTCTGTTGCAGACGCCCAATCGGCTTTGGGGATGTTTTCTGTTGGTTCTCAGTGATTTTATCTCGTGTTTTTTCAGTCAAATTCCCTCCATAAAGCTGATGTTTTCTCACAAATCTGACAAGATGAATCTTTTGGTGTGCATGGCTGCTTCGTGGGTTAGAAACATCGTGGTCCGGGCTGGCTTTGTAGCTAATTGGATTATATGGTCCACATGGCATGACTCTGCTGCTTTGAAGCCCGAGTCATGTTTTGTCATTTGTCTTCCGTATTGCCTGTCTAGCTTCAAAATAATCTATCAGCCATGGAGGGAGGGAGGGAGGGAGGGTCAATAAAATAGGCTTTTAACTTGTATTTTGTGTTTTCCCCATGACGTGTTTTTTTGGGGCGAGTTTAAAAAGAAAATCCAAATCGCGGCTCTAAGAGGTTGTTTTATGCTGTACGGATTGTAAAGCCCTTTGAGGCATATGTGTGATATTCCACAATACAAATATAATTGACTTGACTATTACACGCCGATCAGGCTCCGTCTGTCTCTTACCTTCTCCGTCTGTCTCTTACCTTCTCCGTCTGTCTCTTACCTTCTCCGTCTGTCTCTTACCTTCTCCGTCTGTCTCTTACCTTCTCCGTCTGTCTCTTACCTTCCCAGCTGGCGAAGCCGCAGGAACCCTGTGTGGGGAACCCTCAGCCCCACTGAGGCGATGCCAGCAGCCTCTTCTCTTCCCCAAGAACCCCGAGCCGGAACTGATCACCATCCACAACTCCGGGGCCGCATTGGTCTGGAACCAGAAACGAGAGGTACCGCTCACTTAGTCTGACCGGCACTGTTTCCAAAATGGAGCCACAGCCTAGTTTGGGGCTGAAAATCAGTTATAGATTACATTTAATTCTAAACAGTTCAGTGGAAAATTCATTGAGGGATGGATGACTTAATCCATCTATTTGAAGCTGACCCAGGATGTTGTTTGATCGATGTTCTCTGACACTGACATTTGTAATCCCTGTGGAGGGTTATTTTATCATCTGGGAATGTGCTCGTCTTCACTTACTGACTGGTAGAAATCTATAATTGAGCAATTTAAATGAGGCATAAAGAGACAGTTAAACAGGATGTTTATTACTGGTGGTGTATCGGACATATGAACTGTGGATGAATTACACCGTTTAACCATCTTGATGGTTTACACGGACTTCAGGCGTGTTGAAATGATATTCAGCCTTGTATACCAGCTGTTTCATAACAAGACGACAAAAACAATCTGTATCTTCCAATATGGCTCATTGACTATCTGTGGACAAAAAAACATATTCGGGGCATCTTTAAAAGTTACATTTGCGCCCTAATTCCTGCTGATCCGATCCATGACTGAAAACCGTGAGTTTTCTGATCTGCTTAGTCTATCAGTCTCGAGATATAATCCACTACCTCTCACAGCACTGTCTCATGGAAGTAAAATCATTCAGATGACACAAAACATTTGTGTCACTTTGGTTCAGTGAGGATATCTGATATCTTTGTATTTTGTTTTCTTTGTAGGTTGAAAATGGCCAAGAACGAGCAAATACTGGTAAGTATCCTGAACCCTTGAGTTGTGTATAAAGAGGCCTGCATGACTTGGACCATTCAGTGAATAGCTCCATGGTACTATGATGGATCAGGTAATTCACTGCCTCTAAATATCTGGGGCCCCATGTGCTGCTGGCATCCATTACTTTTCTTCTTAAAGAGACAGTTCACATGTTCTCCTTTTCTAAGTCAACATCATGTGATCTCTTTGATGTGGTGCCTCCCTGTCATCATGGCTGAAGTAGTCAAGCAGCTGTTCTTTGATGGCAGGCTTCTCTTCGTATGAAAAGCTTTTTATTAACCTCCAGGTGCTTGTTTGTAAGCGTGGCTGCTGTTCAGGTAATGGGGGGTTTCACCACATCTCTAAGGGTTTAGAATTATAAGCTCACTTATTTGCCCGGTTTTTGAATGTGATCAGAATGTGTGCGTGCGCTTTGAAGTATATATTACAATAGAAATATTAAGGACTTCACTCGGTTTATCAAAGAAGTGAAGCTGTGAAAAACAAGTGTAAATCGTAAATCTGGCCTGGAGAGTTCAAATATGTGAGAGTCTGGATCCACATTGAACCGGCAGCCTGTGTAGTCCTGAAATCTGTGGGACCAGTCTTCTAAAACATTTAATGCAGTTGTCACAGCAACCGCACCACTCGCTCCGATGTCAAGCCGAGAATATTTGACTGTCCATTATGCTTAAAAGACAATGTTCAAATCAATGTTGCCCTTATTTGTGACATTTAAGTTGTTAAATCCTCTTGACTGTGCAAATCCGACAGACATTCAGGCACTAATGGCCAACGAGAGCCCGATGCTTCAGCACATGACTTCATTACAGACCGGGCTAACCTCACTTCAGTACTCTTGCAGTGGCTACATATTCAGTCAAAATGTTGTTAAGACCAGAGGCTGACTTGTTGGCATTTGTAATGACACATTAAAGTGGATTAAAACCCCAAAATAGATGATGGTACATTTCAAATAAAAATGCATGGTAATTTGCAATTGCTACGATTCACAGCCAAAAGCTGCTTAACTGGGATAAAGCCAGCTGGGGAGACAGCAACAGCAAGATTAATGCATTTGCTGTAGTTGAACTTCTATCAATTTTCTAACTAATATCTTGGTAGATAAGTTTGTTCCCACAAATAAGGCTGCAACTAAAGCGAGCTTAGAGGAGCAGTAACTATTGACTAGTTGAATTCATAATCATGTGATCATTGATGCTTCTTTAAAATCGCATATTTACATGCGTTAAATGGTCGATTGATTATATTATTACAATAATTATTGTATTTTATTGTTGCATAAATTGTATTTTTTGTTGATGGTGTGTTTTCCCATCATGTTTCTAATAGTTTCAAAGGCAGTGTGCTGTTTATAGGTCTCATCTATGATTGCTGTCTAAATGGAGGCGTTACATCCTCTGAAACCTGTAATGATGACTTCTCTCTCTCTGCCTTTGTTGGGCAGAGCTATTGAGGACGTTACATTTCTTCTGCTGTAGTTGGTTTGTTTGACCAGATGAACATTGTCATGTCTCTGCTTTGCACCTGCAGAGAGTCCTGACAATGGGGAGGCGGAGCAAGAGGAGCAAGAGCAGCCGAAGGAGACGACACAGCCCTCTGCCCCGTCGGGAGATGCCAACGCGGCCACGGGCGGCCGGAGAAACCCCCCTGGTGGCAAGTCCAGCCTCATCCTGGGCTGAGACCGCTTGTTTTTGTTTGTTTTCATTGGAACGCTTTTTTTATTTTTTAAAAGATAAATACCCCCACCACTCTCTTCCTCCTCGTCCACCTGTCACCTTCTTCCCTACTTCACATGCACTCACCGCCGTCACGTCCATGGACCCCTGTGTCCTCTTCCTCCACCCTCAAACCTTTTGTTTTGATCCTTTTTTCTATTAAAATAAGAAAACTGTTGACAAAAGCACTTTATGTATCTCTCTCTCTCTCCCTCTTCCATTTCCGGCCATCCTGTAGTGCATCGCGCCTGCTGGGAAAGGCATGACGTTTAGCTTGTCCTTCACTCGTCCCTGTTGTAAATGCTAAAGGAAAAAATAATAAAAAAAGATTTGATGCGTGGATTTCTAAATACAATAAAGATTGATATGAATTTCCTGTGCTTTATTTCTTTATATTCTTTCAATACTATTGCAGCCGTGCAATAGTATTGAAAGAATTTGATTTTGCTAATGTGATTATTACAGTTTAGTAGGCATCTGTTAAATAGTGTCGATCAAGGTCTTTTTTTAAGTTAAGAGTTCAACCCATCAAGCTGAATAATATTTAGTACAGTTGGATGAAGACTGAAAACTGCGGTGTGGAGAGCAGAGACTTCTGGAGATCTGCCCAAAGAGGAACTGTCTTTTCATGACATCACACGCTGGATGTTTGGCTCGGTGCATTTTGTTGAAGTCTGATTCAAAAGGTGGAGTAATTCAAACAAGATGTAATGTTACTTAAACAACCTTCAACAAAGATGGCTTTATTTGGAAATGCTTATCGTAGTCTTGAGTTTATTTGGATGCAGAACACAAATGATTCTTTTGTTTTCCTATCAAATATTTGGAGAGCATAGTTAAATGTTATCGTGAGAATACATCTTGGAGTTATTCCTTGAATCAAAAGCTACACAAATAGTGGTGAATCATGACAATTAGATTTTCTTTTTGACCAAAAGGTTGTTTTGGGTACTTCCTATACAATTAATGAAAATTATCGCTTCTGGAGAAGACTTTAATAAAAGGCACATTTATTTGGTGCGTTAATGCACTTCAACAGCTGTTGCAGAATGCCCCTCCATATTTATCTTGGCACTAATAATAGCATGGAAGCTATCCTTCTAAACTGACAAAGGGCGATTATCATAGAAAGCCAACCCCAGGAAGTAACTCTGGATCATATATATTCAATGTCCTTGAACTAGTGAACTACATCCAGCTGAGACGATGAGACGTCACACCCCATACATAAAGATCACTTCTGATAAGAGCCTCCAATTTGATCTCAACTATGCGACGTTGGTCTGAATGCCCGGAGTGACTCTTTGTAAGCCTCTTGCTGTGAAGCTGGAGGATGTTTTAGCAGCCACACACTAGAAATAACGGGATGACAGGTAGTCTGACCGGTCTCGCTGAACCAGAGCATCCAAGTCCTCATCCTGTGCTCACCGTGGGCTTTCTCTCCCCCTCCTGTGCTTCACTGACGAACCCTGAGCAGCATAGTGCTGCGGCACGGCGGTGCTCATCTGCTGTGAAAGGCATGCAGAGGTCATTTAAGATCAAGAAAAGAACTTCCTGCCCTGGAGACACGCCAGGACGTTGGGAGGGCAGTGAATGGAGGCTTGTTTCAGTTAAGTGCTGCACCCACAAGGGAAAGTGCTGTGCCTTTTAATACACCTTCAGACCGATGTCTTAAGACCAATGTTTAGTGGACTTTCTCTGCAGCTTGCTCTTTTGTCTGAGTCAACAGCTAATCAGTAAAACCACATTAGAAACAGACTATTTGGACTATCCCCCTCGATCATCCTACTAATCTTTCTAGAGAGACGGGAGATTAACATGTTCCTCCCCCGCGGCCATATGCCAAGTCATTTAACCGATGTCTGATTAATGTTAAGCACCGGTGCTCATTTGCAACGTCCGTGTATTGACCGGGCCGTGATTCCACGTGCACTCCAGATGAGGCCCTGTGTGTTCCCAGGAGATCTCTGGAGAGGAGATGAGAGTGTGGAAATGAGGTGAGTCATCTCTGAGTGACATTGCAAGCAATTAGGCAATCAATAATCCGATGCAGGCACTGACTCAGCAATTGAGGAGAAAGGATCATTGCGGGAGGAAATACATATGAATGTGTTGCGCAGTATCCTAACAGCACGCGGAGGACAGCATTGCTTCTTTACTATCAATCCGCAACCAAACTAAATGATATTGTTGCATGAAGAAATCATCTGTCCTCACTGTGTCCACAAACAGACCCTCTGATTGTCTCGCAGTCTCAACATTATAATGCTTTCCACCCACCAGGAAGCTCTGGTTGGCAAATGGACAGGGCCGTTTCCATAGCGACAAGGGGAGCGTAGAAGCCCTCCTTGTAACCGGATGAGACTGGAGCAGGGAGGAGCAGGGGGATGGACAGAGACCTCTTGAATCTGTCCCAGAGGGGTGCACAAAGAGCAGCGTTGTTGGGGGTAGTTTTTTAAAAATGTATCTTCAAAGACGGCGAAAGCCTTTTATTGATGTGATTGATGTTGTGTTTACCAACATCATCATCATGTGACAACTTAATGGAGGCGGTTGAGGTCATTTCTGCTTCAAACTGGACTGGTCAGCATCTTATGTGTGGCGATTTTAACTGCAAGATTGCGTTGCTTGCTCGTAAAAGGTCAACTTAGTCCTCCAGTCCTTATTTTCTTTGTTCCTTCATTCTTATTTATTTTGTAATTAAGCTTGAACAGGACAATTGTTAATGTAAAGTGTTAATGCTGCAAGCCCCAACACAAAAATCCATTCATCTCCATTATGTTGGGGTGGATGCAGAAATAAATAAAATAAATGAGCATGGGGATGGACAGAAAATAGTTACCTTTTTTTATTCTGATATTGTTTGCCTCCGTTTACTGGTGCCAATGTTACCGTCAAACTGTATTTTCTCTAAGTGGTTCACACCTCTGCCACTAGAGGGCAATGCAAACACTGTAAAACAAAGGCCTCCCACCTCTGCACAACACTGAACTCAAAGCTTTGGACTACTTTCAGTGTGGAACATTGTGAAGTGCTAATGTGTAAACCCTAACCTTTCAGGAAGATCTAATGAGGAACAGTCTAATGCTCAGCTTCCCTTGAAGTATGAGTTATGTGACCTCTGAGGAAAAGATATTTTTGATATTTTTGAGACGGATAGTTCTTTTTTTTCAAGGCGATAAACTATTTCATGCTATGCGTGTATATTATCATTGTAGTTCAGATTAGAGCTGCAAATCTCATTTTGCATAAGTAGTTATTTTATTCTCACACACAAGTTTCACATGTTGTAGCTCAAGAAACCTGAGGCGTATGCAAACAGAGTTATTACGCTTCCTTTTAAAGCTTTTCCATCTCTGGGATCACAATTGCCATTACTTTTGCCTCTCGTCTGTGTAGAATCATATCGACACTTTTATTCAACTGTTTCATGTCATACGTGGTGCTGCTGTGTTCTGAGCCAGTGAGGTGGTTTCTCCTTTGTATGAAACATGCCATTCGCTGGCATCATTGTTATCTGTCTATGAACTACTTGGAATATACTCGTCTTTAAAACATAAAGTATATTGTAAAGTCGTGTTCATCAACACAAAGCCTGTTTAAAGAGTTTAACTATTGGGACAGCTAACTTAATGAGAATTAAAAGCTCTTCTTTTAACCGTAGAACTGGATCTTATCCACTCTGACTGTCATCAGACGTGGTTGATCTTCCTCTGCTAGCATAGTGCAGTGACAATACCGTGTGTTTTAGAGGGTTGTCAACAGTCAAATGTGAATCTACACTTCCGGTACGAGCAGTACATTGTTTTTTGTTAAAGAATCAGCCAATCCCACAATACACTGTATCTATGCTGTCTGATTACACCTCTAACCCACATCTCACACCTTGATGTAGATCATGTGTTGGTGGGTGGGCGACAACACGTACACATTTCCTACTGAAGAGTTAGAGCTCAAGTGAACCGCTGTGCGACAGTCACTCAGCATGTCGGCCGTCTATTTAAAGCTCATAACCGTCCTTTGTGTCTCCTGCACAGGTAAGACTGATGACATGTATGACAAGAATGAAACACGTGTGTGCAGCTCTTTCAAGTGTAACGTGAGATGAAAGAGAATAACTGTGCAGGCTTTGTGTGTCTATCAATGTAGGGAGCAGTGGTGTGGTGTGGAGAGATTTCGGAGGAGACGTCACCATCCAGTGCAGAAGTTCTGAAACGGACCAACAATCCCTGATTCTGACGATGGGTCTCTGTGAGGAGTTAGCCCTGTTCAAAGACGGCCGCTCAAACAAAAGTAACATTGGCAAAAAATTCAGTGGCAGACTTGAGTTCAATGGAGA